>NW_004949154.1:1850565-1864863 GCF_000317375.1 Microtus ochrogaster | reverse complement strand
TTTTTTAAAATTTATTTTATTATTTTATGTAAATGGGTATCTTGCCTGCATGTATGCATGTGTATCATGTGCATGCCTGGTGCCCTCGTGAGCAGAAGAAGGCAATAGAGTCCTTGGGACTGGAGCTAGAGATGATTGTGAGCCACCATGCAGGTGCTGGGACTTGAACTGCAGACTTTTGCAAGAGCAATCAGTGCTGTCACCACTGAGCTGGCTCTCCAGCTCAGGTTTGTTATTCTTAAGTAATGGTGCAGATGGAGAAGGTAGGAAGGAGTAACATTCTATATCTTGTCCTAAAAAATTAAACATAGGAGTTGTATCTTTAGGATGAACATAGTTTTCTTAACGATGAATGATAAGATATTTAAGGTCTGCATCTGATTTAAATATAGCCCCCATAACAAATCACAGTTTTTTCTTCTTTTTCAATTCATTTTTCTTTTATTTTTTGTTATTGAAAATAGATTCTTCTCTCATACAATACACCCTAACTAACCACAGTTTCCCCTCTCTCCATGCCTCCCTTCTTCCCTCCTCAGCCTCCCACCTTCTCTGATCTACTCCTTCTCAGTCTACTATCAGAACAGAGCAGGCCTTTAAGAGATAACAACCAAACATAAGAAAACAAAATACAATAAGACAAGGCAAAGGCCCCCCAAGCTGGTCCAGGCAACCTAACAGGGGGAAAAGAGTCCCAAGAGCAGGCAAAAGAGCCCGAGATACACCCACTTCCACAGTTAGAAGTCCCACAATGCACAAAGCTAACAACCACAGTATACACAGAGGGCCCGGTGCAGACTCATGAAGACCCTGTGCTTGCTGTTTCTGTCTCTGTGAGCCCATGGGAGCCCTGCTTAGTTGAGTCAGTGGGCTGTGTTCTACTGGTGCCCTCCATCCCCTCTGCCTCCTACAATCTTTCCTCCCTATCTTCTGCGGGATTCCCTGAGCTCTGAGGGGATGGACCAGATGGAAACATCCAATTTATACTCTCTCTACACATAATGTCTGACTGTGGGTCTGCATCTGCTCCTATCTGATACTGGAGGCAGCCTCTCTGAACATGACTGGACAAGGCACTGATCTGTGACTATAGCAGAATATCATTAGGAGTCATTTCTTTTCTTTCCTTTTCTTTTCTTTTCTTTTCTTTTCTTTTCTTTCTTTTTTTAAAAGACCAGTCATGTTTGGTTTTACCCTAGGTCTCTGGAGTATACATTCTCTGGTTCCTGGTTATCCAAGCAGTGTTGGACATGGGCTCCCTCTTGTGGAGTGGGACTTGAGTTAAATCAGACATAGTTTGGCTACTACCACAAGTTCTGTGGCATATCTGACAGATAGGAAATATTGTTGACTAAGGGTTTTGTGGTTGGGTTTGTATCCACATTTCTCCTTTGGTAGCTGGCAGAGTATCTTCGTGCACCAAAGAGATTAGAACATAGGGGTAAGAGATCCATGTGGGTACCAGGTCAATCTTTTAGAATCAGTAATCATTGATATCTCTCAATTCCCCAATAAAAAGAAACTGACTAACAGAATAGATATGAAAACATGATTCATCCTTCTAGTGCATCCAAGGAACACACTTCAACATCAATAACAGACATTACTTCAGGGTAAAAAGTTGGAAAAACGATGTTCTAAGCAAATGAACCTAAGAAGCAAGCTTGTGCATATCTAGCAAAAGGGATTTCAAACCAAAACTGATCAAAAGAGATAGGGAAGGGCACTATATACTCATCAAAGGAAAAATCCACCAAGATGAAATTTCAGTTCTTAACATTTGTGCTCTAAACACAAGAGAACCCCCTTTTGCAAAAGAAATATTACTACAGCTTAAATCGCATATTGATTCTTACACACTGATAGTGGGAGCCTCAGTACCCTGCTCTCATCAATGGACAGGTAAGCCAGAGAAATACTGGGCTGACAGATGTTATAAAACAGATGGACCCAACATATTCACACAACTTTTCATCCAAACACAAAAGAATATATCTTCTCTGCTCCTTAGAGAACTTTCTATAAAATTGACCACATATTCAGACACAAAGAAAGTCTGAACAAATAAAACTGAAATAACTCCTTGCATCTTATCAGACCACCAACCATAGATTAAAGCTGGATATTAACAACAACAGAAACAACAGAAAGCTTATAAACTCATGGAAAATGAACAATTCTCTACTGAATGAAAAATGGGTCAAGACAAAAATAAGAAAGAAATGAAAGACTTTCTAGAATTCAATGAAATGAATACATAGCATACTCATACTTATGGGACACAATGAAAGCAGTACGGAGGTGAAAGTTCATAGCACTAAGTGCCTACAAAAAAACTGGAGATCTCATAATAGCAACTTAACAGCACATCTTTTCAGATGTGCTCTAGGATGGAAAGAGGTAAGCATACCCAAGAGGAGTAGATTGCAAGAATAATCAAACTGAGGGCTGAAATCAACAAAGTAGAAACAGAACAATAGGAAGAATCAGGGAAACAAAGAGTTAGTTCTTTAAGAAAAATCAACAAAATAGACAAACCCTTATCCAAATGAACCAAAAGGAAGAAAGAGAATATCCAAATTAACAAAATGAGAAATGAAAAGTGGAACATAACAACAGACATCAAGGAAATCCACAAAATCATAAGGACATACTTTTAAAACTTGTACTTGACCAAATTGGATAACCTAAAAAAATGGATAATTTTCTTGATAGATAGCAGTTACCAAAATTAAGTGAAGATCAGATAAACAATTTAAATAAACCCATAATTCCTAGTGAACTATAAGCAGAAACTAAAAGTCTTCTTAACAAAAAAAGCCCAGGGTTTTATCACAGAATTCTACCTGATTTTCAAAGAAGAAAAAATAATCCATATTTATCACCCTTCACAAAACTCAAGTCCAGTTGGATTGAAGACCTCAACTTAAACCAGACACTGAACCTGATAGAAGAGAAAGTGGGAAGTAGCTTTGAATGCATGGGCAGAGGAGACCAATTACTAAATATAGCACCAGTAGCACAGACACTGAGAGAAACAATAAATGAACCCTCCTGAAACTGAGAAGTAAATCAAAGGACACAGTCACTAAGACAAAATGGCAGCCTACAGAATGGGAAAATATCTTCACTTGCCCCATATCAGTCAGAGGACTGATTTCCAAAATATATAAAGAACTTAAGAAACTAGACATCAAATTACCAAATAATCCAATCAAAAAAATGGGAAACAGATCTAAATAGAAAATTCTCAACAACTGCAAATGGCTTAAAGACACTTAAGGAATTGTTCAACATCATTAGCCATCAGGGAAATGGAAATCTAAACAACCCTGAGATACCATTTTATACCTGTCAGAATGACTAAGATCAAAACACCAATGATAGCTTATGCTGGAGAGGATACAAAGTAAGGGGAACACTCCTCCATTGCTTGGGGGAGTGCAAACTTGTACACCACTTTGGAAATCAGAATGGCAGTTTCTTAGAAAATTAGAAGTCAATCTACCTCAAGACCCAGCAATACCACTCTTGGGCATATACCCAAAGGATGCACGCTCATACCACAAGGATATTTGTTCCACTATGTCCATAGCAGCATTATTCATAATAGTCAGAACCTAGAAACTGCCTAGATGCCCCTCAACCAAAGAATGGCTAAATAAAATGTGGTACATTTACACAATGGAGTACTAGTCAGTGGTAAAAAACAGTGACATCTTGAAATTTGCATGCAAATGGATGGAGCTAGAAAAAAAAAAACATCCTGGGTGAGGTAACCCAGACCCAGATAGACAAACTTAGTATGTGTTCACTCATAAGTAGATACTAACTGTAAAATAAAGGATATTGAGCCTATAGTTCATGATCCTATATAAGCTAAGTAACAAGGTGAACCCTAAGAAAAACATACTTAGATCTACCTTGAAAGGAGAAACAGACCAGATATCCTGAGAAAATTGGGAGTAGTGGGGGGAGAAGGGAGGGTGGATGAGAACATGAGGGAATGAGAAGCTCAAGGAGGGGAAAGGACAGTGAGGGAGAGAAAGGAAAGAGATGTCTTGATTGAGGGAGCAATTAAAGGACTAGTGAGAAAAATGACACTAGGGAAATTCCCAAGAATCCACAAGGATGACTAAGACTCTAAGCAACAGTGGAGAGTGTGCTTAAACTGGCCTTCCCCTGTAATCAGAATAATGACTGTCTTAATTGCTATCCTAGAATTTTCAACTAGCAACCAATGGAAGCAGTTACAGAGATCTACAGTGAAGCACTGGTGATGTGGGAGTGTCATATATCAATCTGTTGATTTCATTGGTTAAGCAATAAAAAAACTGCTTGGCCCTCATAGGTTAAAACATAGGTGGGAGGAGTAAACAGAACAGAAGGCTGGGAGAAAGAAGCTGAGTCAGGAGTCGCCATGATTCTCCCACTCCAGGCAGATGCAGGTTAAGATCATTCCTGGTAAGCCAGCTCGTGGGCTATACGGATTATAAAAAATGGGCTAGTCCAGGTGCGAGAGTTAGCCAAGAAAAGGCCAGATATAATGGGCCAAGCGGTGTTTAAAAGAATACAGTTTCCGTGTAATTATTTTGGGGCATAAGCATAAGCTAGCCATGTGGGCAGCTGGGTGGCGGGGACACAGCCCCGCCGCTCCTATCTCAACACACTGGGCTGAGCTGCAGGAGACCAGTGCAAGAAAGAGAGGAGCAATAATATGAGCAAAGCAATGAAACTGCCATCTGTACAAAGGACTGAGATTACTGGAACTTCACAGTGCTTCCTTTGCTAGAGTTCAGTTAACTGGATATACAAATAGAAATACTTACTATTAGTGCCAAAGCAAAAAGTGCACTTGAACCCCTGCCATGTATAAGTGAACCCAGATTTGAGACAAGCATGTAGTGGACAGTCTGGACTTTAGAAAGCTTCTGCCTGGTACCCTTTTCCCAGATTATAAAGTGAAAGTTCATGAATTCCCACCACAGAGCATACACCTGCAATTCTGCAATTCCTCAAATGCTAGCTTGGATTCCAAGTTTGGAATGATGGCAATACTGACAAAAGAACTATTGGAAAAAACAGGAAGACATGGTCACTACTTTAAGTGTCTGGGGCAACCAGCCCAGTTCTTCATCCTTGAAATGAAAGAAAAGGAAGGTTGCTAACATTGCCTCAGACTGACTGACAGAATAACCATGCAACAGACTCAAAACCTACCACCTGCACCCGAACTTCTATTACAGAATGATTTGATTCAGGAGGAACTTCTATTTTCATTTTTTCTTGTTTTTTCTTTTCCTTTCCTTTCCTTTTCTTTTTCCTCCTTCCCTCCTTCTCTCCCTCCCTCCCTCCCTTCGTTCCTCTTTCATATACCTCTGTGTGCACATGCTTAGGGAGACCAGAGGTTGATGTTTGGTATCTTCCTTTATTGCTCTCCACATTATTTACTGAGGCAGGGTCTTTTGCTGACTAGTCTAGTTAGCTACCTTGTCCAGAGGATCCGCTGTCTCTGCTTCCAAAACACTGGGATGGTATTTGGCCCACCCCCTCCCCAACTTTAA
Source organism: Microtus ochrogaster (assembly GCF_000317375.1). Lineage (NCBI taxonomy): Eukaryota > Metazoa > Chordata > Mammalia > Rodentia > Cricetidae > Microtus > Microtus ochrogaster. The sequence goes on along the minus strand of NW_004949154.1, from coordinate 1,859,299 downwards.
AGTTTGGGATCCAAATTTCAGTTTTGACACTACAAATTCCTTATTTATGGATCCATTTGCCCAGACCCTTTGGGAGGATTTTTTGTTGTTGTTGTTTTTTAGTTGTTTAAGATAGGATTTCTCTGTGTAACGCTTGCTGTTTTGGAACTTGCTCTTTAGACTAGGCTGGCCTCAGACTAGAGATATGCCTGCTTCTGCCTCCTGAGCACCGGGATTAAGGGTGTGAGCCGCCAATGGCTAGCTGTGGGGGAGAATCTTAATAGATGTGCTGTTCACACATCTGAGCTCTCTCTACTTCTAATGGGTTTCAGTCTCCATCCACTCTCCGCCAAGCAAGTTCATAGGGCATATTACTACATACTAATGGGACTAGTTTAATAGGCAAGTATTAAAAACAAGGTATTGAAAAGAAGAGTGGTAATTCCTTTGCCCCAGCTCCTATTTTCCTACTAATTTAGCCTAAAATGTAAAAACTCAATTAGCTTGATTTAGAGGCATAATACTACACACAATAAAATGTTTTATTTATAGATTGTGGTTATATTAAAGCTTAAAAACACTGATAGATTATTTTCAAAGCTATCACAAATGGTTATAGTATATTAAAATACAATTAAAACATGAAAATATATAAATATATATAAACTTTATGTTGCCATGGTGAGTCAGCGGTGAAAGGATGAATGAAAAGGTCTTTGACGAGAATGATTTCTTGCTCCATAAAAGGGTGTTGACTGTGGAAAGAAAAGTTCAGCAACTGGTATTTACTATCTTGAGATACCAAGGCTCAAGAATATTTTTATTTTATTATTAGAACATTTTTATCTTATTTCATTTTCTTTTTCTTTCTTTCTTTTTTTTTTGGAAGATGATCTCGGCTGCAACACTGTACATTTTTTCTTTCTTTTTCTTTTTCTTTTTTTTTATTGAGAAAAGGAAAAAAAACAAGTTTCTGCCTCCTCCCAGCCTCCCATTTCCCTCCCCCTCCTCCCACCCTTCTCCCCCCACAGGGCGGGGAACCCTGACTGCTCTTATTTCATTTTCTAATATAGTAACAGTAATAGCAATATTGATTTCTCAATATATTTTAATCACTGTTTTAAAAATTCTTTATGCAACAAACATATATGTTTGTGACTGTGACCAAGGACTTGGGAGAGGGGAGAACATGATCAAAATATATTTACATTTAAAAGTTGTTTAAGATAATAAAAACAAAATACATAAAAATAAAACAATTAAGTGGAGGTAGGCTAAGAGTAGATCTTCACCTTTCCTCCTTGTCTCCAAATCCAGCTCCCCAGTCTCACCCCTACCTCTGCAGCAGACCATGTGCTGCAGCCTCGCCCCTCCCTGCTCCCATCTCTAAGGCTTTATACAGATCTCTTCCAGCCTGTCTCCCCACTAATCCCATTATTCCAGCCCCCAACTCCAGTAGGCATCCCCGGGACTCCATCAGCCAAGGCTACCACAGAAACAAGTAGGTCAGCTAAGCAGATGGGTGAGCTAGAGACAGATCTTCACTCTCCCTCTTTTCCAAGTCCAGTGTCCCAAGTGTCATCCTCAGCTTGGTACAGAAACTTCCTAAAATATGTACATATATGAAGGTTATCTAAATGAAACCCCCAAACAGAGAGACAGAGCTCTAAATGGACATCTCTTGCACCAAATGAAGCTTCCAGGACCGGGAATGGGTTACATCTCATTGAGTTGTTGGATAAAAGGGTCTCATAGGAACTCTCAAGAATCCAGGCTATTGACAAGGCTATTAGTTGTTCTCTGCACACTGATATCATTGCCCCAGTGCTGAAGACAATACTTCTATAACTCACTGAACACAGAGAAGTTAAGCTGGTACCTACCTAGAACTTCACTCTAAGGGATAACTGTTCTTGGTACTGGAAGGCACTCTGTACACGACCAAAGAGAAAGGGAAACACCAGCCCAGCTACAAATGCTTGGATCTACAGTTGTATCCTGTCTGCAAGATATGCTAGTGCAAGGTTGGCACAAAGCCTGTGGGAGTAATCCACCAATATCTGATTTACTTAAGGCCCACTCCTCGAGATGGGACCCATGTCATTGCTGCTTTGGTGACCAAGAAACCTGGGACTAGGTAGCCCAAAGACCTAAGGTTAAACCAAATACTACTGTTCTACTAAAGGAACCTAACAATAAAATGAGACCTTTTATACCCCTAGATCAGTGCCTTTCTCAGCCATCATCAGAGAACTTTCTCCCTTCATCAGATGGGAGCTAATACAGAAGCCCACAGACAGATAGTATGCAGAGGGGACACTCCCTCTTCAATGAAATGTCTCCATCTAATCTTCCCTAGTAGGGTCTCTACTAGCCTGCAAGGATTGGGGTCCTAGATCTTAAAGGAGAAGTGGACACATGCCCTAAGAACCTGAGTCCAACCAATAATCACTTGGAAATGAAAATTTAGTTTTCTCTAAGGGAGTCTCGCTGGGGAGACAAATTATTCTTAAGGGTAGGCTGCATTCCCAGCAGTAGATAGGCCATGGAAAATGAACCCAACTGCTTCCTTGGAGGTTCCTGACATATAATGTTGTGTCAGGGCTTTCTCTCTCTCTCTCTCTTTAAATTTTTATTTATTTTTTTTAATTTTATTCCCCCATCTCTCTTTGCCCTATAGACTCTTTGAGTATACATTATGGCTTCCAGCTTTTTGTGTTTATGGGTTTCCTGTGTGTGTCAATTTGTCAGTCTCTGTATCTATATCTGTATTTTTTCCTCGGGCTCTTTTCCTTCTGTTTGTTTTGTCCTATTCTGATGTGTTTTTATTTCATTTTATTATTCTGTAGAAGCCTTTTTGTTTTACAATGAGACAGACAGGTTGTGGATCTAGATGTGAGGGGTGGTGGGGAGGAACTGGGAGGAGCAGAGGGAGGGGAGAAAAAACTATGTTCAATAAAAGAAAAATATTGTTCTTTGCCAAATGTTTACATTTACATAATATATTTTGTTCCTTTTACCCATTAATCTCTTTCATCTTTTAGGGAACCACCTCTTTTGCTACTCAAGTCCTCCTGCTATTTGCATATCTTTAAAAACTATTGTTTGAATGTTGCATGTTTCTCTCTCTCTCTCTCTCTCTCTCTCTCTCTCTCTCTGTGTGTGTGTGTGTGTGTGTGTGTGTGTGTGTGTGAGAGAGAGAGAGAGAGAGAGAGAGAGAGAGAGAGAGAGAGAGAGAGAAAGAGATTCCATAATTCAAGAATTTTTTGTTTTTAAAGTTGAGCAGTCTCCGAGCTGGAGCCAACTAACTTTAGAGCTCCAAAATAGGAACAGTATGACATGTAATCAATTTTTTATGAGTAGCAGCTACATAAACTTCATTTTCTAAAGGCTGAAAACAGTTCTCAAAGGGATCTTGAATATATTTGACAACAACCCAGTGGTAAATCATAAAATTTTGTTTATATATTTTTCTTTTCAGAGCCACCTTAAGCTTAAGACATTTGGTCTTTTTGTGAAAAGATGTGAAGAAAATGTTCCAAATTGGTAAATTCAGCACTTTTCTGTCCCTCCTCCCATTACAGACATTCACATTGGATTCAGATATTCAGTTCCAAAGACTGTAATGCAAAATATTACCATCAAGTAAAGACATCCAAGAATGAAGAGAGGATGGTAAGGCTGGGGTCTTATTGCAACCTCTCATCAAGTTGTACAGTGACTGTGTATGACCATCTCCACTGAGTACGTGGTTGAGATAACTATAGGATCTCCCCCAAACAAATACTAAATGTAATGGGTAATTTTTGCTTTTGATATAATCTGTGAATGTTTGCATATTAAATATTTGCCCTTGCAGGAGTCCTTACCCAGTTATCTTGTAAGTGGAGATAGTTACAAGAAGTGCAGATTCTCTGCCTTTTCAGGAACCAGACTTGAGCAGGAAGGGGCATTTCTAGGTCATCCATGGCATAAGAACTTCCAAAGGAAAAACAAAGCAATGAAAACAGGAGTTAGAAAGCAGTGCAGAGGCCTAAGGGTCACTATCCCTGGGCTCTACGTCCAGCCTCAACACAGCCGTTTAGTGAGCCAGTCGCCTTGGTATAAAAACAATAGATTTAACAGTCTGCTAAGAAACTACAGTTTTGATAGCTTTAAGATGACTGTGTTATTACTGTTCAACAGTCTCAGACCTCCACTGAGGGCTAATAAGTCTATGGATACTGAGATTATTCTCAGTTAAGAAAAATCTCTTCCAGAAAATACTGTGTTGGAGTAATTGGCTGAAGGGAAGATATTCCTAAAATCTCTCCGAGTTGAATTAGCAGGTTACCAGGAGCTAATGATGTCTGATTACTTTTTTAAGGATTTTATTTGATTATAAATTATATATGTGTGTGTGTGTGTGTGTGTGTGTGTCTGTCTGTCTGTCTGTCTGTGTGCCTGTGTGTGTGTGTACACAAGTACAGTGCCCACAGATTCCATAAGAGGGCCACAGATTCCCCTGGAGCTGGAGCTAAGGCTTTGTTCTGAACTGACAGATGCAGGTGCTAACCAAACTCAGGTCCCGTGGAAGAGCCGTCAGTGCTCTTATCCACTGAGCCATCTAGCCCCGGAATGGTAGCCTTTCAGAATGTCAGTGGGTCATCTTGGAAGTTGACTTCCACAAACTTCTTAACCAGCACAGTGCACTAAAGCTTAGTTAAGAAAACAGTGTTTTCTGCTCATTATGTCAAATTAAATCTGGAACTTTCTGGCTCAGTGAATCTAGAAAATCATTTAATATGTTTGTATCTAAGTTTCTGTCATTAAGTTGGCCTGGTATTCATGCTGTACACACAGAGTTGATAGTAAGGATTCAAGTGCCCTGGACTCACAGACACTATGAGTGGTACACAGTGGCTCAGTGGTTATTGTCATTAGAAAGGACTGAGTCCTATTCTTACCCAAATGCTGATGCCATACACAATCTAGGTTTTGGAAATTTTCTAATTTTTTTGTTTTATTTAATTCCAAATTACTTCTGGAGTTAGAAACTTACTATTTGAACCAGTAGGCTGTTTTTGTTTTTAAAGCTTTATCTTTTATGTCATTTGTTGCTGAATTATTTTAAAACTTAGAAGGTAGAATTAATTTTCATTTGACTTTCTGAACCCTAATCTTCTAGTAACCTAGAGTTTCAGTCTCCTCTCTCTCCTACTTCTCCCTCCTTCTGCCACCCCCACCTCTATCTTGCAGTACTTGGGGATTCATTTCAGGCATTGTGATTGTTAGGTAAGTGCTCTACCACTGAGCTCTGTCCTCGGCCCTCTTTTTATATTGAGATGGTCTAGTTTTTATAGCTGGCCTTAAACTCATGGAGTAGCGTTAGGCAGGTCTTTAACTTACAGTCTGTCTTCCTTATCCTCCTGAGTAGCTTGTTTTACATGACTGCCATGAGACCCAGCTAGGGTCTTTTGGGTTGTTCAGAAGGCCAAAGCCAATCCGTGTACTTAAGAAATTTCCACAGATACTGTGTGTCAGTATTGGTGTAATGCACTTGGCCTGGCAACATGTCCTTCATTGTGGGGAGTAGAAAGGATGAACAGCCAGGACCCACTCATGGCTTTGTAAATTGTTTCACTTTCTTGGCCTAAAGTTTGGCTTCTGGTAGGGGCTGCAATAAAGTTAAGATGGATTAACATGCTGTAGACACACAGCTACAAAACTCAGGATCTCATGAGGGATCTCTGAAAACTCCCTCCCTATAAAGAAAAAGAAAACTAAACAAAACAAAAAAAAAAAGAAGTTACGAATTTCAAGGTTTGTGGACAAGCAATGATTCATTTTAGCCAAGAGCTGTTGAAATTTAATCAACGAGCGTGTGTTTTGTACTGACCTGGGAACCACACACTTCAGCGGAAGCTCAGCAGAAATATGTAAATTCTTGGGTTTATAGGTGAGCCAGGAATAAAAGATAGTTCTATCAACTACTATCTGTTGAGATAAAAGATATGGTTTGTCACAACACATTTTTATATATTCAAATAAGAAATTGAAGGATAAATCATTTGCCACTCTACCACCCCAAGAAATAAAGAAATACAACTGAATTAATGTGCTTAATGTTCTCTCTGCCATCAGAGGCACCGAAACAGGAAATACGGCAAAACACTTGACATATAATTGTGAATGAGATTGCCAAGAGGTGGGTACATTATCCCTGGAGCTTTTCACTAGCCCTTTCAAATCAAACTTCTAGGAAGCATTTCTTTCTTACTTAGATGGAAACGTGATCTGTGAGGATTTAAAAGATGAATAAACTATTTGAAGGAGTCTGAGAGACTCCTCCTGATACTTCCGACTTCAAACACAGTATTTGGCCTTTGCTTTGGATGTCCAAGTTTCTAAAATCTCATTAGAAGGAAGAGTGTTAACTAAAAACCAGTGTATTTGTATTGAACAACTGGATTTCCTAAGCATGAAATGCATATGCATTTCGTAATAAGTTACAAATCCTATGGTTTTACCATACTGGCTTCAAGTTCTGTAACAATTTGATCCTCCATTATCTATGCTTTTGGGATCATATTAGATATGATGTATTATCCCAGTTAATAATTCCAAAGTCAATAACTTGTTGATAGTGGGATGGATGATTCATGTGGTTCCCAAGGTCTGAAAAATTTATTTCATTTAGCTTTCAAATCCAGAGGTCAGACAGACAGATACTCTTAAGACTATGAAGTGGCCTCATCACAATTGGCAGAGTTTAGGCTGCATCAATTGTAGAGGAAGTCTGCTCAGAGAAAGGGGTAAGGGAAGAGCGTGGGAATAGGTATGTTGACCAGGGTTTCTCAGCTGACACTGCACATGAGATTAGGTAGCTCTCTGTTATGTCTGTTATGTGTGGAGGGGGCTGTGCCTGCAGACACTAGACACCTGTTCCTCTTCACCAGGTGCCAGTTGCACCCTCCTCCTCTCTGGAAGGAGTCATTGACATTGTCTCCTCAAATGGCCCAATGTTCCCTATGGAGAGGCTCGCCCCCACTTGATTACTATGGACTTACACTTCCGTGAAGGGCTCTATATTTGACACTTGCTTTTAGCTGCTAAAAACCTCATAATGCCTTTAGATTTCTTTTGATGGACATATGGGAACAAATCTGAGTGCCTGACGTCTTGCCGTGGGTAAGCACAGCTTGAGAAGTAGACGGAGATAGGCAATCACTGCACGAAACTACGAGGCAGAGAAGATTGAAGGCCCTTCATGTCAGTCTGTTCAAGTTAGTCCATGTTCATGACATGAAGTTCAGGTTCCTAGAAAATACTTATTTCAATGACTACAGCAATGCAAACTAAGGCAAGGTAAACGGAATCTTTTGTATTTCCCTTGGATGTGCTTGAACCTTCCTCCACCAAAGTTTACTTTCAGTTTTCCTTATAGACGCTGAAGTACTATTGCTTTTAGTGATATATACACACATACACACACATATAACACATGCATGTCTATTACTTAGAAGTGAACCAATTAAGTCTATTTCTAGTTCAGGTTCAGACCACTCCAGACCATTCTTGCCTCTTTACTTCCTGGGGAAAGTTTTAATCAAAAGACCGAAACTCTGTGTTTTCTGATTTGGATGATTTGGATGCTGAGGCACTATTAGTTTAAGTCCTGGGCCCTGAGCACCACACTAAGAAGGAGCAGCACAGGAATATCCCCAGGAATAAGCTGGAGTTTAGCGATGGAGACAGCACAATAGGATACTTCACTAGGGATGTCTTGTGTTTCTTTTATCATTGTTTATTTCATTCTGCTCATGCCAGAGTCATCATAGCACTAAGGCAACAGGCTTAGCGTAGGCATCAGCAAGCCTTGTCTGTGGCCCTTGCTCTGCTGGACACGAACCTCATGTGTCTGGTTACATGGCTTTTACACTCAATTCCTCATCTATATAAGTGGAAGCAGAATTGATCCTGTAGGATTAGGTATATAAAATGCCATGTGAAAATAATACATGTGCCATGCTGATAGAACATTAATTTATTTAATAGAAAAGTCTATATAGTTTTTTATTAATGCCAAGCATCTTGTACATAATATGTCTGGTGACTGAGTGGCAGTGATAAACACATTCTTCGTGTTCCTCTCAGGCTAAGGCACCCGGCTGGCAATACCAGTGCTACACACATTTAAGACAAGAGCGGGAAGTAACACTTGACCAGACTTTGCAGATGGCAGCAGGTAAAACGGTTCCTTCTCTTACCTCTGTAACAATCCCACAGTTCTGGATAGGAATATTAAACTCAAATTCATCTGGTCGCACAAAAGTCACTCTGCAGTCCGTCCCTAGAAATAATTCATCAGGGCCTACACGCTCATCTGGATAAAACAGCGCCCTTTTAGCTACAACACGAAGATTCAGATAATTGCACTCCACCAATACTGTTGGAAGAGAAGAACAGGCAGTCAGCTGCTGCACCTCAATACATGGCATGAAAGAAGACCTGGTTTAACCAAAACAAGCAGAGGCTGGGAGTGTGGGCAAGGGCGATCCCTGTCATAATATGACTCTACTTCTCTTTTCTTCCCATTGACATCCCTCAAATGAAACAACTCGCAAAATCCCGAAAGCTCTGCCTGAGATTAACTGTGGTGGCTATTTGGAAGCAGAGGTATGTACTTTTATCAGGGTGCTGTATTGGGTACCAAGCTCCCCAATCCTTGGCATCTGTGAAACTTAAGCCGTGTGTGTGTGTGTGTGTGTGTGTG
>NW_004949154.1:1847355-1849855 GCF_000317375.1 Microtus ochrogaster | reverse complement strand
TGTGTGTGTGTGTGTACTTGCATGCTGGTCAGCGGTAGATGTTTGCCTTTCTCAGTTGTCCCTCACCTTATTTTTGAGACAGGTGTTCTCACTGAACCCGGAGCCTGCCAACTCTGCTAGCGTAGTTGGCCAACAAGCCTGGCAATCTGTCTGTCTACCTCCCCAGTGCTGGGATTAGTCTTTTCCATGGGTGCTGGAGAGCAGAACGCAGATCTCCGTGCTCCCATGGAAAGCACTTGACTAACTGAACCACCTCCATGGTCCACAGGTTTTCATCATCAGGTATGGCTATGTGCCAGATAGCAGCAGCCATCTGGTTCACATGGAGATCTAATCCTAAAGCTTGGGAGAAGAGTCCTTCTGGGGTGTGAATGAGCATTCTGTTCTCCAAGGCAATGGTTTAGTGGGCCCAAAGAGCATAGTGTTCACTACCAGATTTCTGCGAATTGTTGGGCCTTGGAAGGCTCACATCTTCTCCCCATTCAGCTGTCAGATACACAGAGGATTTGAAGTAACCCTCAGCACATACAAGTTCCATGTGGAACTTACGGTCTTTACTTCCCTCCAGCTGTGTTTCCTCATCCCAGTCACCAGCCCCACACCCGCCCACAGCTGAAGCCCAAAGGCCTTTGATGTAGTCCCAGTTCCCACTTCCCTTCCTTCCCACAGCCTTCCGCTGAGACTTCACCTCCGCTTTCAAAACTCATCTCCCATCTGCTTCTGTACGGCTGTACTGTGGATTCCATCACTGTCCCTTGTCCGGGTAACCTCAGCAGCCCCTGTCCCTTCCCTGGGCAAACTTGGCAGCCTTGTGGATGAGCTCACTGCCCCAGTGTCATTATCTCAACCTTGTGTGTGTGTGTGTGTGCGTGAGACAGGGTTTCTCTGTAGCTTTGGCACTTGTCCTGGAACTAGCTCTTGTAGACCATGCTGGCCTCAGACTCACAGAGATCCGCCTGCCTCTGCCTCCCAAGTGCTGGGATTAAAAGTGTGCGCCACCACCACCTGACTTCTTTCTTTCATTCTTGCAGCTGCTTTGTGTCAATGGAAGGGTTCTCTTTCCCGCCATCTCAGAAACCTCCACTTCCCGGTTTAACCTTTTAACTTTCACATTATAGTTTTTCCTATTAAAACAAATGTTTAGTTTATCTTGGTCATAGTTCATTATCTTGGACTATCAATTTGTGGTAGGCATTTTGCACAACCGTCCTTTTGTTTTATCTAATAGGGAGTGTTTCCTGCTCTCCCAACACCCTCTCTTCCTGTAAGCAGTGACAATAGTATTTCATGGTAACTGTGCTCCCTCCAAAAATTCCCTTTAGTCCTCCAAATACTAAACACATTATGCTTAGTACCTGTACTCATAATCAACTTTCCTTCTGAGACATTGCAACAGTTTATATGAAAAACTCCCAAGTTAACCTCTGCCTCATTTGAGCCCAGTCTCTAGTGGTCTGCAGGACTCGGAGGTATTTTAAGTGAGTTCTGACCCCCTCTGTCTTAGGGAATGCAACCCCATGCCAGGTGTCGTAATTATTAGGTTGTTAACTTTTCAGATGGGATAATAAAGCCCCGAAACCAAGAACCTCATAACTCATGGTCACTGAAGAACTACCCTGTGAAAGCATCACCAGAAATGGTCCACTCTGATACCTGGCTCTTGCCCAGAACACCTCCACATCCCAGATATGAGCAGCAGCAGCAGTCCTGATATAACAAAAGCCTTCATTATGCCAGACTTTGGGCTGAGTCCTCCTCAGTTACCAGGTAGATGAGAAGAACTGGGAAGCCAGAAGTGTTTTTATGCCTGAGACTTGACTCAGATGAATTCAATGAACTCAATTCAGTGAGGATAAAAAAAAAACCTTTAATACCCCTAAAACTCCAACTCCTGAGCCTTTCTTTATCTATGGGCTATAGAAAATAGTGTTGGCTAAATGAATACAGCACACATTCTGGGGTGCTTTTGAACTGTCTATGTAGTACCTCAAAATGCTTGACTATGCGGCCAAATCTCTGGTTAGTCTTTAGTGTTGTATGAGTTGATTTAGGGATATCCCTGACTCTGACACAATGACATACTTTGTCACCGGTGGTTGAAGCCATCTTCCTAAGTTTGTGATACATATTTAGCTTAATTGGTGAATTCACTGGTTAGTTACTTCTTTGGTGGTATTGGGAGTTGACTTAGCAGAAGTTACTTACCATTAACAATCAGGAAGAAGATGTCAACAGAGACCCTGATCTTGACCATTCCTAAACCAACCCTGAGAGAACCCAGTGCTCTTCAGTGATTTCATAATGCTCTTGCTAGAGTGACATTAATGACATTAATATCTAAGCCATAATACCTTATTCCCTTGAAACTGAACATTTCTAGACCACCAGAGAGATTTTAATGTTCCAGGCACCATGAGATATCCTGGAAGAGTGGTGTGTATTTCCTGCAGAGTCAGTTTAATATGCCTCTGATCTACATGTCTTACTTTTCTATTACTGT
>NW_004949154.1:1844821-1846945 GCF_000317375.1 Microtus ochrogaster | reverse complement strand
CCATTCAAACCACAAGACCACAAAGGCCTTAAGTTTTCTTCAGGTTTATCAATAAAGATGTTTGTTAACTTCACCAGTAGCATTGCTTGTTTTTTACACTAGTATTTATTGCACAAGCTCAGGATGCTAGCGTTTTATTTTTGATATAATCAACAATAAAAAGTACATGTGGAATATCCTGGAAAGTCTATTAAGAGAAGTGCTTGATGACTTATCTGAAAAACAATTAAATACAAATGTAAAGGATATTGTAGTATAAAAGAGAAGTTTTGTGTATAGCTAGAATAAAACTGTATTTCAAAATGCAACTTCCATCTCAAACCTTCTATAATAAGGGGTTCAGGTTTTTTCATTCAGTGGTAGTTTGAGAGACATCAGATAGATCTGAAAATGTTATTAATTTTTCACAATAACTTAAAAGTTAACCCAGGTATAGCAGACCTAACATCTGAGTGCTAAGTATGTTGAGGCAGAGAGGGACAGAGTCCTGTTAACCAGGTAGCTTTGAGAGACCCCAGGAGCCAGGTGTGGTGACACACACCTTTAATCCCAGAACTCAGGAAGTGGAAGTAGTCACATAAGGAGTTCCTCCCCAGCCAGGGCTACATAGTGAGATCCTGTCTCAACCCCTTGACCCCAAACAAAACCAAACCAAAAAGAAAATTCATGAAATGAAACAAATTGTAACTACAAAGCTTGTTAAAACCTAAGATGGGCATGGTGGCGCATGCCTTTAATCCCAGAGTGCTGGAAACAGAGGCAGGCAGATCTCTGAGTTGGTGGCCAGCCTGCTCTACAAAGCCAGTTCCAGGACAGTTAAGGCTGTTACACAGAAAAACCCTGTCCCGAAAAACCATAAAACAGACAGACAACCAACCACAAACCTAAAGACCTACTCAATACATTCCTTAGTGATAGATATTGTAATACTTTCTGAAGTTTTCCAAAAGGTATGGATGTGTGCATGGAGTGTCCATGTGTATGTATAGATACATATATGGCGTCTACATGTATGTTGTGCGTACATGTGCACACAGAACTACACTGGAGACACAGCTTAATTTAGTCAGCTTTTATTATTTGTATGTCTGTGTTCTGCATTTCATTAGCGCTGTCTACCGAGTCGGGGCCTGCAGGTATTTATTTGAGAGAGGGTACACCAACACTGGCGACATCACTGAAGAATATGGCTTTCCCTCCTCCAGTAACCATTAACCTATTGCTTCTCAGGGAAGGGGGACTTGGGGAGCCTCTTTTTCATCCATAATGGTATATTGAGAGCCCTCTCTTGTACAGTTTCTCCTGAGTGTAGACACTCCTACTGTAAGATCATGAGTGCACCAGCCATCCCATGTCTGGAGGACATTTTACACAACCCCTCCCCGTCCCCAGCTCTTACATTCTTTCTACCCCTCTTTTGTGACTATCCTTGAAAGACTGTACTGCTTGGGTTATTTCTAAGGAGATGCTCCTTGAGCCGTGAAGAAGGTGCCATCGGTGCCCGTTTAGGGCTAAGCTTCCACAGTCACTCTGTCTCAGCACATTGACTAGCTGTGAGTCTCCACATTGACCATTGCCCACCCACCGCCAACAGAGCTTCTCTGATGAAATCCAAGAGCAGCGCTAAACTATGGGCACAAATACTTAATGGCAGTTTAACACCATGTTCATTTAGTAAAATAAAAAAAAACTCTGATTTTTTTTCAAAAACTGTATATATTTTAAAGATATTATTTTATCATCATATGTATATTATGGTTTTTTTTTGCCTGCATGTATTCTGTTAATTATGTTTGTGCCTGGTGTCTGTGAAAGTCACCACAAGAGAGTGTTGGGTCTCCTGGAGTTAAATATGGCTGGGATCCATCATGTGGTTGAGAATTGAACATAGGTCCTCTGAAAGAGCAGCTAGTGCTCTTAACCACTGAGTTATTTCTCCCACCCTCGTACCTTAAAAACTAAGAAGTAATAAAAATTTAAGCAGAAGGAAAATTAGAGATTGGTTGAATACAACTTCATTGTATTAAGAAATGAAAACAGTAACAGTGATAAGAAAAAGAGAGAAGTAGGTCCTGGGGTACAAGACCCTATTGTCTAAGACGGTGACATCTAGAGATGTGACAT
>NW_004949154.1:1838962-1844476 GCF_000317375.1 Microtus ochrogaster | reverse complement strand
CTCTCTCTCTCTCTCTCTCTCTCTCTCTCTCTCTCTCACACACACACACACACACACACACACACACACACACACCATCCCACACATAGGCATATCTCTCTCGCATACACCACGCGGGGGCACACCCTGTAGCTACAGGAGGAGAGGGATTTGTTGGTTCAATTGGCAGCAAGTACAAAGAGCTCATCACGCTGAAATATGTGCCCGTACTAGAAGTGGGTTGAAAATATTTGAGCAATCATTTTTTCCAGTCCTGTGGACTGAACCCAGGACCTTGAGATGTCTAGGCAAGTGGTCTATCACTGAGTTCACTCTCAAACCTTAAGAAAAGGGCTGGGAAAAATTAATTTAAAAGAAAGAAATATAAAACCTTACTTTCCCCCAGGTTCTTATTTGTGTTGTAGAAGGGCTGTTTGAAGACACATTTTAAAATAAAGGACACATTTTTTTTAAACAAATAAGTTAATAAAGAAAATTATATAAAAATTATTTTGTGATAAATAAGTAGTTACATTTTTTTCTACTGTTACATCTTTATCTCTTATTGTGCAACAGATTTGCTAAGCCCTGGAGATGAAAATATACATGGAATATATACCCTTAAGGAGTTCATGGCATAGTGACCTTGTAGAACCATTACTATTTATTTATTTTGGTGTGTCTATTTTGTTTTGAGACAGCATCTCATGTAGCCCATACATAATCACTCATAATTTATGAAGTGCTGAGGTTCAAACTAAGGGCTTTGTGTGTGCTAGACAAGAGGTCTTCCAGCCGAGTCACAAGCCCAGGCCTCTCTTAGGACGATGATTAGTGCAACTATACATCTCAGGTAATACAGTCAGTGGTGCATTCCTCTAGCTATTTTGCCTTTCAGTAGCTGTTTTTCATGCTGCATTTTCATGGAATGTAGTTCTGAACTCAACTGATGATCTAGAGACAGGGTGAGCTTAAATCTATATTTTTGGGGTGTTGGGAATCAAACTTACAGGCCCACAGAAGGTAGGGAAGTTTCCCACCTATAAGCTACATTCCCAGCACTCAGATATGCATTTAAGCTGTTTTTATTTTTTTAACTTTTTATTGAGCTCTACATTTTTCTCTACTCTCTGTCCTCTCCCCTTTAACCCTCCCCCAAGGTCCCCATGCTCCCAGTTTACTCAGGAGATCTTGTCTTTTTCTACTTCCCATGTAGATTAGATCTATGTAAGTCTCTCTTAGTGTTCTCATTGTTGTCTAAGTTCTCTGGGATTGTTGTTTGTAGGCTGGTTTTCTTTGCTTAATGTTTAAAAACCACCTATGAGTGAGTGCATGTGATAATTGTCTTTATGTGTCTGAGTTACCTCACTCAAAATAATGTTTTCTAGCTCCATTCATTTTCCTGCAAAATTCAAGGTGTCCTTATTTTTTTCTGCTGTGTAGTACTCCATCGTGTAAATGTACCACATTTTCCTTATCCATTCTTCAGTTGAGGGGCATTTAAGTTGTTTCCAGGTTCTGGCTATGACAAACAAAGCTGCTATGACCGTAGTTGAGCACATGTCCTTGTGGCACAATTGAGCATCCTTAAGCTGTTTTTTGTAGAGAGATTTTAACTTCTCACTTTGAAGAAGTGCCACCTTTTGTTTAGAAGCAAGGAATTTAAATTTGGTATAAATTATTTTCAGGCTCGTTACTTGAAATGTAGTCATGGAGAACCACTGGTATCACTTGGGAGTTTATTACAGCTGCAACATCTTTGAATCTTACCCCCACTTCTGTGTTAGACTCTGCTGCGTAACCAAGTACTCAGGTGATGCGTGTATTTAAGTTTGCAAACAAGCCCTTCTAATGAGTATCAAGACAGCATGCTCTGTGAAGGCAAATCCCCGTGTCCCAGCAATTCTGGGGGCATTAGAATCAGTGACACTTTGGAACTTAAAAATGTAAATTTTCTGCCATACTCTTGTCTTACTGAATCAGAAAAAAGGAATGCCTGTAATCCAGCCATCATGTATTAGAAAGAATACTCCGCAGGTGAACCTGAGTGAGCCTCTGCTCAGAGGCAGGTCAGTGAGGGGGTGGAAGTGTGAGGTGTTGAACCTTTGCATTCTGCCTGACACAGGACAACTACATTCTTATACAGTTACTTCTTTAGTGTGCAGATGATGAGACACAGATATTTTGGGATGTTAGGGAGTTTTTAACAAAGTATACCTTATTGTATAAAATCACTCTGTACACACTGATACAGATTCTGATGCAAGCCAGCCTCCCATTCCTTCCTAATCCCCTGGAGAGCTCTCATGTTGCAGCACTCATGGGGCGCGCTGTGTGTGTGCTTCCACTGTGCTATGGGACTACAGTGGCAGGATTCGCATCACGTTCACTCTGGTTCTTCAACACCTAAATAAAGCGTTACATTTTAGACAGCGAACTGATGGTGTATTAGTGGCACGTGTGTGCTGTAAAAGGCACCAGTTAAGTACTCCCAACTGAGGCCATCTATTCCGGCATATAAGGCCTTTCACTCGTCTGTTTTTCATTTCCTCTGTGGGTTTGGTCTTCAGCCTGAGCCATGAAGTCTTTCCTGGGCCTGCAGGGACTCCTTCTGTTTCTTCTCGTCCTGACGACTGGTGCTGATGATTGGTCAGGTATCGCTTGTGACATGGAGAAGTGGGATGTCATAACGTGTGCTGACAGATGAGGCTTTCTGACTGTTTCATAATGATTGGTCTCTTTCATGATGTGAGAATCTCACAGTTCTACTGAGAGTAGACACTGTCCTAGCTTGAGTTGTTTCTTTCTCCAGTTCCCCTTTTCTTTTGACCCTTCCCAGATCACATCACATTCTGGGGATTCAGGAAAGTGGAGTGGTCTAGAATGCTCAAAGATCTTCATGGACTCTTAAGAACTTGGGACTCGCTTGGGCGCAGTGGTGCAAGCCTTTATTTCTGAGTTCAAGGGCCAACTTTATCTACAGAGTGAGTTCCAGAACAGCCAGGGCTACACAGAGAAACCCTGTCTCAAAAAATCCAACAAATGTAAACAAACAAACAAACAAATGATCTCAGGATGCCCTATGGCTGGTAGGAAAAGGAGCCTTTTCAAGGGCTCAGCCTTTCTTGGCCTTGCCTTTGCAGAGCCACAGTACCTGAGAGGGAAAGCCAGCTCCTCGTGGTAAGGTGACTAGTGGGCCCCGTTTCCTTAGTTTGAGTGCCAACAAGTCTCCTACTTTAAGCAAACTTAAGTGGTTGGTCTCCTAAATATGAGTGCAGACTCTTAGTTTGGACGCTTAGAATTACAATAAAACGTTAGGTATTTTTCTGTTTATTTTCAACAAGATAATCCAGTCTTGATGCTAGGGAAGCTGCAAGACTCTTAGTGTGTTGGTTAATGTCTCTTATTTCTTTTTATTAGGAGCTATTTAAAGGAGACAGCTATATGCAATCATATTAGTATCCACTGCCTCATCATGCAGACTTATTGAATCCACATTGACTTGCTTCCCTTGCATAAATTAGGATCAAAGTGAAATTTCAGATAGGATGGGAGTCCTTGTGGTATCTGGTCTGTGTCTGCCCTCTATCCACATTGAAGCTTACTAATCACTTATTCCTCTGCACGTTTCCTAATTCGACTTCAGCTTTACAGAAGCAGAAATATGTATCTGATGTTTTATTTGTAGTTCATTCTACAGCTTTATTTTGCTCAGGGTTATTCAGAGATATTTCCCCTTCTCTCAGTCCCTTCTTCCACCTCCCTGTTCTCTCGGATCCATTCCTCCTCTGTTTCTCTTTAACAAAAAGAACAGGCCTCCCAAACATGGCATAACAAGTTGGTTGTAGCGTTCTTGACTAGTGTTTATCGCTATCAACCTCCATGTCTGCTTTTAAATACCATGAAGCTGTGGATATATAAATAAAGGCAAGGGCTAGTATAGAGGAGCATGAGTTGATCAAGAGTGCAGCCATGCTCTGCGCTTCACACAGTTACAATAGAAATACATTCCTGGGCTGGAGAGATGGCTCAGAGCATTGCCTGCTCTTCCAAAGGTCCTGAGTTCAATTCCCAGCAACCACATGGTGGCTCACAACCATCTGTAATGAGGTCTGGTGCCCTCTTCTGGCCTTCAGGCATACACGCAGACAGAATATTGTATACATAATAAATAAATAAATATTTAAAAAAATGCATTCCTGTGGCACAGCTGTATAAAATGTTGACCGTGAGGCTGAGCACAATGGTGCCCACCTTTAATCTCAGGACTTGAAAGTCACAGGCAGGTGGATCTAAGTTCAAGGCCAGCCTGGTCTACTTAGAGAGTTCCGGGTCATCCAGAGCTACATAGTGAGACTTGTCCTAAGAAAAATATTGACTTCTGAGAATGGAATTAAAGGATTAACAATGTCTTAAATTTGTATTGCTCTCCACTTCCTGACAGAGTTACTAAACAATATCTTTGGTAGATAGGAGTGTTTGTGTGTATCTTTGGGATGAAGTCACAGCAGATGGTCAGCTTTTACAGACTTGCTTCTCTCTACACCATGTTTTATTTTGTTAAGGGAGGAGCTCTTGCAGTAACTGGCTTTGCTCAAATGTTCTGTGATTCACATATAGCCTGTTAACAGAAATATTCTCCTTTCTACTTCCTAGCCCTTCGTCTGCAATGCACCAATCATTGGTTCTATCTCAGGATTAAGGCCACGCTATTCCACAATGTATTTATGGAACCTGATGAAGTGTATTTAGGATCTATCTGCCCTGTGAGCACCGTCTGGCCAAATGATGTCTATGACTTTACCTACCGTACTTACGCCTGCGGCATTGTCAATAAAGTAAGAAAAAACACCGGTGTCTGTGGTCCCTTCCTTGG
Source organism: Microtus ochrogaster (assembly GCF_000317375.1). Lineage (NCBI taxonomy): Eukaryota > Metazoa > Chordata > Mammalia > Rodentia > Cricetidae > Microtus > Microtus ochrogaster. The sequence continues at coordinate 1,839,621 of NW_004949154.1, read as the reverse complement.
ACCCACAAAATGGAAATCATAGTTTCCATTTGTCTGACAGCTGGGTTAATGTCTTTAAAAGTCACATCCAGGAAAACTGATGTTAACTTGATGGTAGGAAGAGACCCTTTTTCAGTGCATCACCAAGTAGTTTCCAAAACTAACTTCACATTACAGTGCACGGCATTCTAGCCTCAGGTGGAAGGGAGTAACGTTGGTTAAACATCACAAAGGGCCTCAGAGTTCCCTACTGCGGACATTGATGTGTTTGTTATGCATTGCTGTCTAACATTAACTGGGATTTTTAGTTGATTACAAAAGTAAAAATCAGAAATGCTGTAATGTTACTTATTAAAAGACATTACACAACTTTTACAGGTTGAGGTGAAGGACAGATTTGGTGAGACAGGAAGAAAATTTTAGGCGGAGCTGTGCATGCAGGATGCAGGGTGTTTATTAGGTGCCCTTGGGAGAATGATTACTGTGTGAAAGGAGCTGGGCTGTGGGGAATTCAGATGTCTGTGGATGGATCCTGCAGGCTGTTTGCAGTCCAGCCAGATAACTGATTAACTGCTTAGTACTGGAACTTCATCAGGGTGGGTTTTCCTTTTTTTTTCTTCCTTTCTCTCTCTCTCCTTCCTTCCCTCCCTCCTTTTCCCTTTCTTTCTTTCTTTCTTTCT
>NW_004949154.1:1823459-1838832 GCF_000317375.1 Microtus ochrogaster | reverse complement strand
GCATGCTCATCTAACATGTACAAGGCTCTGTGTTTATTCCTAACACCATAGAAACTTGGCTTGGTGGAGCACACCAGTGACCCTAGTACTGGAGAGGCAGAGGCAGGAAGATCAGGAATTCAAGGCAATCTTAGAGAGTTCCAAGGACAGCACAGAATACAAGAGACCCCGTCTCAAAACAAATGTCCTGAGTTCATCATTTAAATGAAATTCTCAGCCATCTGAATTCCAAATGGGTTTCAGCTGATCTGAAAGCTGATGCTCTCTGAAATAACACTTTATCTTCTACTGTGTTTCTGGAAAGGAGGTGTAAGCCCGCGATTTTTAAAAATACAAACAAAAGATCTGATCCCTTTCAATAAACAAGTATGATCTGCCAAGTATGATCTGCCTTTTACATCAGCAGTGTACCAGATTGCACCAGACTGAACCTATCTCTTTAGAAGATGGTCCTCCTCATGAGTGATTAAGTTTTTTTTTGAGAACTTGAAGTACCTTTGTAGCTCTAGCTCCAATCCCTTGTTCTCCTGAGATATGTGAGATACTTTAAATCTTTCTCTGCCCCTTCAGGTTCTTTATGATGTCACTCTGCTTCAGACACACCTTGCATATATCCCAAAAAACCCTAGTAATAACCGAACTGAGATGCGCCTGTCCTGTGTTCTACACAGGTGAGTACCACATGTGGGCACCTGTCCAAGGCCCCAGCCTCTCCTCAACCCTCTAGATGAAAGGCCCAAGCCCTAAATGTTAAACCACACATCCCAAGTTGTGGGCGGGCGTGGTGCTGGTGGGAACCAGAGCCAGCAGGAACATAAATGTCGATATCCTTGGTCCTGGGCCTTCAAGGTGACGGTTGTCTCCCAGAGCATTAGAATACTGGAGAAGGAGATTAATCTACTTCTTTAATATGAGTGTCTGAACGGCTGAAAACCTCACAAGATTCCATCCAGCTAATCGAGCCAGGCTGCTTTAAAAAGTCCACATCCAAGTGTAATAAGGACAGAAAGGAAAAGCCTGAAAGATATAGAACTGTGTCAGAGAAATCAAGGCCAGCATGCAGCAGGGGCGGGTGGGGCTGACGTCATAGGGAGAGAGGCAGATTAAATCCAACTCATGGGGTGAGATTCAGTATCTTAATCATTAACCATTTGAGAAAGCCTAAGTTATAGCTCATTAGCAACCTTGACCAGGGATTCGCAAAGTCATAATAAGCGTGGCAAGGCTGTGGGTGGCAATCTATTAGATTTTTCTGGTTAAAATCATTTAATGATCATTTTTTAAAGAAATTTAAAATGTGTTTTTCAAATGGTTTTGCACATAAATGTGTCATGAAGTTGGGCTATTGTGTTTTTAGTGGGCAGTCTTCCTGTCATGTTTGAAGCCTCCCTCTCCTTGCCTCACTTTATTAGATCACTTAATATTTTAACCAGCCTATGTTCGCTGCACATAAATATATGTAAATTCAAGTGTCTCATGTACTTTGACCATATTTTCCCCATTACCCTCCATTTTCCCTTTTTACTAATGCCCTTTCTTTACCCAAATACTTCTACACTCATATCCTATGTGTCTGATTCAGGATCCACATATGAGAGCACATTCAAGATTTGAAAATCACATCATAGGCTTACATTGTTGTAAGAGATTCACTTGAAAAAATTAATTTTCCCTTCAAGTAATTATTGAAGCCATCCTCCCTGTTCCTTCACACAAAGAGTAATACGTACCATAGCAACTAACATTTTTTTTTAAAGTTTCTTGAGACAGGGTTTCTCTGTGTAACCACTGTGGCTGTCCTGGAGCTATTAACATTATTAATGCAATGTTTTAATTCTTTGAGAATTGCATACAATATATTTGTATAATATTCATTCCCACTCCTACCCTATCTCCTCCCACCTCTTTACCTATTCCATTACATTGTGTTCTTTTAAAAAAATTTTTTAAAAAATAATTTATTGACTCCAATTTGTACTATTCATATACTCATGGGTGTGGAGTCATTCACTGGAGTATGATTGACTTACCAGGAGTCAAACCATTTAAAAAACCTGACTCTCCCTCCCCAGTTTCTATTGACTGTTCAAGGCTCCTCCTCAGTTAAGCGAGAAGGCTCACAAGCATCTTCTCAGTCCATGATATCATGTGCCTTGGCTGATTCTTATGCAGATCTTGTGACGGTAACCACAGGTACTGTGAACTCATGAGTGCAAAGAACCTGTTATTTCTAGAGACACTCGTCTGGTCCTCCCTGACCTTTGGCTCTTACCATCTTTCCCCACCCTCTTTCTTCATTGTGTGTGTGTGAGTGTGTGTGTGTGTGTGTGTGTGTACATGCACATATGATGATGATATAGATGACTCATTTGTGGATGACCACTCTATTGATGATTGTTTTCTGCTCTTGGCCGTTAGTGAGTTTCTGTGTTAACCACTGCCCATGACAACTAAGATTTTAAAATCACGTATCCTAGGCTTACATTGTTGTAAGTGGTTCACTTGAGTTAGTGCATCTACGTGACTGGAATTTGGCCTCAAGCGCAGCCTTCTAAACTCTATGGTCTGAATGAATCTTCAGCCCTCTGTGATATTTCTCTTTTTCCCTCTCCCATTTTTAGTCGGTATCCTCTTTTCTGTGAAGCTGAGAGTAAAGGAGACTTCACGGGCAACCCTCCTGAGTGGGAAGTAGACATGACAGTACGCAAGAATGATCAGGCTGCTCCTGCAGTGCCGCTAAAGTAAGGAGACCCAGACTCATAGTTTACAGCTTTGTCAGGCGTGACTTAAAATACGCCAAGAACACAGCTAAGGGCATATCCCATTTGACTAAAGACACGTTGTCCTTAAACAACTTCTAGATTAGGCCTTCCTATGTTTGTTGAAATTGTTAGTGAGGCTCCAAAGCTGCAGAAAAACCCTCTATCAAAAAACAACAAAAAATTGTTAGTGACATAGTGGTCTTGCTAGCCTGTTCCTAATCAGAGATCCCATAGGAGTTAGAGGTGTCCCTCTTGGGTCTTGTGACAATTGGTCTTACTTAAAGCCTGGGGTCTGGGAGACATGCCTCTGGGTGTTGTTTCTGTACAGTGTTTCCAGAGAAGAGTAACCGAGTGGGGGTAGAGCTCATCTTCAAAGTGGATGGTATCTATGTTGATATTTATCAATCAGTGGTTCAAGGAAGCAGTGTCACCTGGATATCCTTCCTGAACATGTATTTATAGTTGTCACCACTGCCCTCCGATAACATCATATTCTGTCTCTTTAGCTTTTCAACATCAGGTCAAAACACCAACCAGGTGTCGCAGGAGCCTCAGACCCCGGGAACCAGCAGACATCAGCATGCTGAGGCATCTAAATGAGTGGATTAGAGTTTTGCCCTCTCCATTTCTCCAGAATGCAGATGGTTGCAGGATGTCTTCTCTCATTCATTTTTAAAAAGTGACTGATTTGCAGTTTTAAATAAAATGGCATGCTACCTTCATATATTCTCATTTTAAAAAGCTGTCCCTGATTTTAGCTTTATCAAATCTGATTAATCAATAAAAATTTCTATTAAAGCTGCTTCTAATTATTGAAGGATTAATGTGTATCATTGTAAGTATAATGATCATAATTTTTTCTTAAGTTTTTTTATACAATAACTTATTTTTTGAGTATTTCACATATGTATACAGTGTATTTCGATCACATTCAGCACCCTATTCTCCCCCTTAACTCCTCCAAGATCCACCCTCTATTCTCCCTACCACTTCCCTGATGGAGGAGTTAATTTCATTGGTTATTAAAGAAACTGCCTTGGCCCATTTGATAGGCCAGCCCTTAGGTGGGTGGAGTAGACAGAACAGAATTCTGGGAGGAAGTGAGGCAGTTGTCATGCCTCTCCTCTTTGGGTCAGACACAATGAAGCTCCAGCCCAAGATGGACGTACACTAGAATCTTCCTTGTAAGACACCACCTCGTGGTGCTACACAGATTATTAGATATGGGTTAAAGCAAGATATGAGAGTTAGCCAGTAAGAGACTAGAGCTAATGGGCCAAGTAGCGTTTAAATGAATACAATTTGTGTGTTGTTATTTCGGGGCTTAAGCTAGTCAGGCGGCCAGGAGCCCGGCGGCAGGAACACAGCCCATCACTCCTTTTACACTTCCCAACTTTGTTCTTAAAAAAAAAAAAACCCTAGGAAGTCTAATTAGTGCTGCCCCTATACTAAGGTGTGGGGCATTCTACTGGAGCATGGTTGACATCCTGGGTGCCACAGCCTTAAAACCTGACTTTTTCTTCCCCAGTGATCATCAGTCAGTAGCTGCTCAGTTAGGGGTGAAGCTTCCTGAGCCCCTCCTCCCTACATGCTGGAATGCTGACTGATTTGACGTTAAGACAGGTTTTATGTACACATGAACTCTCAGCAGCTACAACACTCCTGCCATGCCCAGAAGACACTGTCTCTGCCTGGTCCTCCCTGACCATGACACATAGAGAAGACACCAGTGACGACTGACTGGCTCTGTTGGACCCTTATCTTCAGTTATTGCCATTTGAATGCCTTAAGTGGTCTGGGAACAGTGATCAGACAGCGAGAATGGAGCAGACTGGAGGCTGGACTCTGCTTTATCTACCCTTTGGTAATTAGTATTTTGGTAAGTTACTCACATGGTTCAAATGTACATTAGAGTTTAATAAAATGAGCAAATGGTCCAGCCTTCTGCAGGTCAGAAAGACTGGAAATGGGATGCAGAGTTTGAGGAAAACATGCAGACTTCTTTTTCTGAGGGATAAAAAATTCTATTTTATTCTTTCTGTTGCTTGCTCTGTTCTTCTACCCTGGTGTTTCCCTTCTTACTCCTTCTTGATGTCTTCCTTCTCCATCCTTCCTTCTTCATCCTCCTTGGTGTTTTCCTTCTGATGTCTTTATTTTTCCCCTTACAGCTTATATACTCCAGTAAATTCTTTCAAGCAATATAAAAATTACAGTGTGGTTACATCCTGTTTTTCAAGTGAATGATTACAATAAAAACAAGTAAAAAATGTTTCCCATTTCCCTTACATGATTAAACATTTTACATATTACAGGTGGAAAGCAAATTGTCCCCCAAGAACCAACAAGTTAAATATCTATTTTTAGACTTCTCATAGATCAGGAGCCTTTAAGCCATAACCATTTACGTAGGCAGTTTTTATATTGCCAGAAAACAGGTTACTAGCTTCATTTTTCATATTAACTAACTAGTCCAACTAACTAGCCACCCAAATCTTTGTGTTCTAGTTACATTAAGACAATTGCTTAAAGGTTTGTTTTAATCATGATGTACACTAAAACCTGTGAACACATTTTCCAATATCAAAAAGAATTTGAGCTAATTCATGGGACTCGATTGCGTTCCTTAATCATTAACCTAAGCCACACAGTCTATATGGCTCCTCAAGAGAAACTTGTAAGTCTGAGCTGCATGACACTTTCTTGTTATTTTCTGTCCTCTGCAACCCCTGCTTTATCAGGAGCAGGGGCAACACTATAGCCTACCTTTATCTGTATTAATTTTCCCACTAAACTGACCTCTATCCTAGTCCTTACTATATTTGTTAAAACCCCTAATCATCAAAGTTCTATCTAGACTAACACTACTAATGTATAAAATCATTACTTCAGTTAAACAGGACAGCCTAAGAGGAAATCATCTTCAGAATAATCCACAGATAAAAATGCCCAGCTTCAGTTGGTGAAGCTCCCTCCACTTCCAGTAAAATCTCGTTCACTAAGTAAAAAGCTCATCTGACTTTCCCTCTACTCTGCAGTGTGTTTAGAAACCATAAGAAGGCCGGGTGGATGCTGTCCTCCGGGAATTTCATGGCCATTACCATCTTCAAAATCAGAGCAGTGACCACTCCTCAGAGACTGACTAAAGTTGGCCTGTTAGTATTCCCTTATGGAAGGAGTAGAGGGAGGGTGGCTGGCTCTCAGAGGAGTTTACAGCCACCTACTCCCTCCTCCCCCAGCTGCTGCACCTGGGCCTGCATAATTCCCCGTGTTTGCCAATGTACTCAGGAGGTGGAAAGTTAAAAGGAAGATTCATCTACACAGCTTTTGGAGATCACCTAGGGGTGGGACTTTTCTGTGTATAACTGTTTTGGGGCTCACTCATGCATCTGTCTCACCCATGGTCTTGTAAGGAAGTCCTTGGTTAGAAGTTGTTTGGGGCTGGAGGGGTGGTTTGGTGATTAAGAGCCTGGCTGCTCTTTCACAGAACCAGAGTCCAGCTTGATGAACATAAACAAATGCGATACATTTTTGCATAGTTAGATATTCCACAACAAGTGTGTACATGCTAAATTAATAGCATATGCATACAGACTCATTTTTACAGTATGGAATGGAAATGTGTCTTTACTATATAGAATATGAAAATGCTCTCTATGTATCCTTCCTGTCCACTATCAGTCTCATGGAAGAAGAGGTATCAGTTCAAATGGAGGACTTTAAACACTATGACTTCTTTACCTAACTTCATCTTGTTCATCCTGTCTTAGGGTTTCTAGTGCTGCCTATCTGTGCATGGGTATGGGGGCATTCACAAGAGCCTGAGCATCCTATCTGTGGCCATACTCCTATAACAATGACTTTCCCTCCTCTAGTGTCATCAATGGTCAATAATACTTTAGGTAGGGGTGGAGCCTCATAAGTCTCTCCCCATCCATAATGGAATGTTGGCTGACTTGACCTGCAGCATGTAGATGTATAAGGGAGGATTCCATTTTTAGTTCACAACCATTCTTGGATACCATTGCAGAATATTTGTTTAAGTGAAAAGCTCTGCTGCATTTGTTTGTTATGGGATATTTGTTTAACTAGGTAAAGATGTGTTGCTGTTTTACCTGTCTGCTTAAGGCACCTCGAATAAAAAGCTGAACAGCTAAAAGCAAGGGAGGAGGTAGGGGCAGACCTTCTGGGAAGGGAGAGTAAGTTGAAAGAAGAATTTAGATTTGAGGTAGAAGAAAGAAAAGGAGATGACAGGGAGACACTGGGGGCCGTGCAGCAAGACATGGAGGAAGCAGGAAAGTAGGACATACATAATAAAGAGCCCCGAGGCAAAAAGTAGATGAATAGAAACAGGTTAAACTAAGTTAAAAGAGGCAGTGGGACAAGCCTAGCTAAGGCCTAGCATTCATAATTAATAAGTCCCTGTGCCTTTATTTGGGAGCTGGTTGGCAGCCCAAAATTCCAACTATACATGATGCCCAGCGTGGGGACTGAATTTCCATGTAGGGACTGGGAAAGCTGGAAAAAAAATGAAAAGGTTGCGGCTTCTTTAAGAGGTGCTGCTGGGCAGCAGAGCACTTGAGCAGCCAGGATGCTGAGCAGAAACAGCAAGATAAGTAAAAACATTTGGCACAGTGTGAGTACCAACTTCCAAGAGCTGGGAAGATTAAATGCAACTGCTGGTTAAACACAGCTCTTAGCCTAAGGTGTGGTTCTCACAGCTGGGAAGGGGTGGAGCCAACTGCCAAAGCCACAAGGCAGAGTGCCTACCTGCTGATTAGCAGTTTAAGGGTTGGCTCATGGGGTCAGAGAATGCTACCGATAAACAGTAAAACAGGTCCAGACCAAAACCAAAGCAAAACAAACAAAAAAATTAAACAGGTTATAGTGTGCATAGGTGCTTAAGAAAGAAAAGAAAATGGGCATAGACAACCACAGGAAAAAAATAAATAGTTTAAAAATAATTAAGTAAAGTCTTAAAAGAAATGGTAAAGTAATACTTAAAAAAAAAAACCACAGGGAGTCTAGATCCTTATGGTGCTTTGTTGACTTTGAATTTTTTGAATGCTGATGAGCAAACAGCAGCTGCTGAGAGAAATGGGATTGTAAAAGAAATTGCTGAGTTAAACCAACCTAGATACTTTAGAGATGTCTTAACTTTAAAATGGAATTCCGAAAATGTATCATGTTGGGAAAGAGGTTATGCTTTTGCTTTCATAGGAAATGAAAGGCTGTGGATTCCTTTAAAATTAATAGAGACCAGATTTTATTGGGGGAGATGCACTGAAAATCTTGGCTACAGACATAAAAAATAAAACTAGAAAAATTTACAAGACAGGTGATGTGTATGCTCATCCCATGACTTGAAAACAGTTCTGAGACTGAATGAGACATGATAAATCTTGTTGGTTGCAGGGTCATCATGACTCATTATATGCCACCCTTTCATGTGCCATGGGCAGAGGTTTGGTCATACAGTCCAAACAAACTTATAAAGGTGACAGATGTCTTTTACATGCTCAAGCATAAAACAAAAAACTCACCTTTGACTGGCTTGTGTGCAATGCACAGTCTTTCTGTGGCTGGATTCTTTTAGGAAACAATGCAAAAAAGATTTCTTTCTGAATAAGATGGAATTATACTGTGTGTTTATTCATCTCTATATCATGTTTATCTATAGATATGTAAACATAATATATGTAGATATATCTATATCCAATCTGTATATATCATTCTCTATGAGTGGGCATTTAGGTCATTTCCATATATTGGCTGATATGAATAATACAGCAAACAACATGAGTGCTGGTATAGTTTTCATATCCACATTTTATTTTTCTGGATTAAGAATAACAAGAGCTAGTTCCAGGACAGGAACCAAAAGCTACAGAGAAACCCTATCTCGAAAATAAAAAAAAAAACAAACCATAAATATCTATCTATCATCTCTATCTCTCTATCTCTCTATCTCTCTATCTATCTATCTATCTATCTATCTATCTATCTATCTATCTATCTATCTCTATCTATCTCTATCTATCTATCTATCTATCTATCTATCTATCTATCTATCTATCTATCTATCTATCTATCTATCTATCTATCTGTGGGCTTGCATGGACTATGGCACATACATGGAGTTCAGAGGATAACTTATGGGAATTGGTTCTCTCCTTTCATCATGTAGATCACAATTTGTTAGGCTTGGTGGCAAATCTGTTTATCTGAACTCAGTTTGCTGGCTTGGTGACAAACATGTTTACCCACTGAGACATTTTATTGGACTAACATAGTTGACCTAAGAATTTTTCATTATTCTCCCAGATACCACATAATTTTTTACCTACCTGAGTCTTAATAGAGATTTTATCAATCTTGCTATCCAGAGAAAAACTTTTGGTGATTGCAACAGGTATGTGGCTAAGATTGGGTGTCCCAAGAATGTGGTAATATAAATGTTATCTGTAATATCAGCTGTGTGTTCTGGCAAAGGAAAGGCATTTTCTATTAAGGTACAAAAATGGTCTCTAGCTTCAGGGACAAACCTTTTATTTTGTATATGCATCAATTGATGTTTTAAGTAAAAACTAGAGATGCAATTGTACTTTGATGTCTATGTAATTTATGTGCGCTACTTTAATGATGAAAATTTTCTAATGGTTTTGAGGTTTAAGATTGATGTCATTTCCTCTCACACTCCTTCCTGTGGAGTTTCAATGATTCTGCCTGCATTATAGTTTCTTAGCAGTGCTACTTAATCTACTGTGTGTGTTGTTTTCTTTTGCTATAGAAACAATTTTCTCCTCTGTGGGCCATGTGCATTTTACCCTTTCTGATTACACATAGAAATTAAACCATGAGTTCTGGATGGGGACACAAGTCTACTAACTATGGCACGGTGGCTGCGTGGGTAGTGCACTGCCTTGGAAATCATCTTTAACCCATTCCAAAGTTACCATTCTAAACGAAGGGCATGCTTTGCAATCCACACTTGTGAACTTTTTATGTGAGAAGGTGGAAGGAATGTCCTTGCATTTTAAATTTGTAATGATGTGATTTGTAAAATTAAAGTTGTTTTAGAGTTTTAAAATTTATTTTATGTATATAGTTGTTTTGCCTGTAGGTATGTATATGTAGCACATTTGAGCCTGGTGCCTGCAGAGGTCAGAAGAATGTATCAGATTCCCTGGAACTCGAGTAGCAGATGCTGAGAACTGAACCTCAGATTCTCTACAAGAGCAACAAGTGTTCTTCCCTGCTGAGCCATCTCTCCATCCCCAAAGTTTCACATTTTTAGTAGCTATTTTTATTCACAGTCAAAGCTTAAATCCTGACTCGCATAACTGAAGGCTGATATTTGGCTGTCTTCATCATGAACGGTGACATGAAGAGTGACAGCTGTCACTCTCAGCCTAGTCCTCTTGTTGATTCCCACATCGCTTACTTATGGGGATGAGTAAGAAAGGATGAGGTCAGATTTGTCCATTGCGGGCTGACCGAAGACTCACTTCTGCTTTTCCCGTGCTCTCCCTCTTTTCATCCTTCCTCTCTGTTATGTAGTGATACGTCAAAGCCAGCTTGAAGTCTTGGATTTGTCCTTCTGGCCCATAAAGAGAAATAAAATTTAGGGAGAAAATGAGGTTCTGTTTAGCTTTTGATAGTTTTGAACCAAAAGTAAATTTTTATTTTCCAAATCTCTTTACTTTGGACGTGGTAGTCTAGTTAGCGGAATTTGAAAAATTTTGTAAAAGTTCTTAGATGTCCTCTTAAAATTATTTACATCGTGAATCAGTTGACAGCAGCTACTAGGTAATCATGACAGTTTCATATTTTCACTCCCTTTTATTTGAGACAGAATCTTACTATGAAGCATAGACTGACTTCAAAATCAATGATCCTCCTGCTTCAGCATCCTGAGTACTGTGTAAAGGCACTCAAGATTGTTAGGGGAGTACAAATAAAAATGAAATAATCACTTCAGAACCACTAAGATTACAAAACAACAAAAACAAGGATTTTTTTCCAAATGGAAGTGGAGAAATTAGAACCTTTGTCTACTGTAGTCATGAAAAAGTTTGGTGGTTCCTCTAACAGCTTGTGAGCTGTCTGATGTCTGGAGAAAGAACCCTGCATAATAATTCATTTCTGCATTTCCCTCCCTACTCAGCTCCCCAAAACAAGGTCCCTGAGAGAAACAACCCTGCTTATCTCTGGATGGTGGAGTTTAATGCCCTGGCAGCCTGCAGAATCACTTAGACAAGTCAATCATATCTTCTTGTAGGAACCAAGGATGACCTCAAATTGATTCTGCAAGGACTGTGTCCCATGGCCCCTGTTCCTGTGTTCCTGTAGTCCCCTAGGTGGCTGTTTCAGTCCCTCCTCCTCGGCTGTGAAAGGGTTTACTAATGAGCTGCTGAAAATTCGGTCTCTTTAGCTTTGGGTGTTGCAGGTTTGACTGTCATCATTGCTCTGAATGAGAATCTCCCATCAGCAATGGGGTGAATAAGAGTCAATAAAACACATTCAACCTTGTTTACATAGTGAGTTTCAGGACAGCCTGAGTTATAGCATGACCATCAACAAAACAAAACATACCCTCTCTAAAAAAACAAAAAACAAAAACCTTCCAAACTATCCAACCATCCCCAGCACCCCCACATGTAAGCCATATCCTCCCAAAGAATTGAAAACAGTTATATTATACAGAAAGACTCAGAGAACTGTTAAGATGGAAACTCCTCCTCCCAATATTGTATTATTGCTTGGATGAACAAACATGCTTATCAATACAACGAAACATCCAACCACATAAAGAAGTGTACTGATATGCTACAATGTGAACGAACCTTTAGAAGCACACTAATGTAAGAATGTATATGTGAAAGTAACACACTATGTGACCCACAATAGGTAGGTCAATATAAATGGAAAAATCAGAGCTTGCATGGCATTTAGACCCGCATAGAAGAATTGCATAGCTGTTGTAGGTTTTCCAGTAGGGAGGTGATGAAAATACTATAAAGCCATAGAACTGACAGCTGCACACATGCAAATATATAAAATGCTGCTGAACTAGGTACTTTAAACTGGCTAATTTTATGCAAAGTTAAGGAGCATAAAGTTTTCTTTGATTACTTTAGCAGAAAAACACAAACTATTGGAATTATCTGAGCCATGAGAAAACAGATAATAGACTAAATCCTCAATGAAAAAGCCTGCTTGCTGATATTGGAAGCTTAAGGGCTTATTTTTTGTTTTCTTTTTTAATATTCTTGCACATCTTTTATAAAAATTTAGGAATCTGGAAAATTAATGAATATGAGCCTATAAATTTGTACCCTAGAGACATGCTATGTTGCGGGAGGTCCTTCCGCTCCTCCAGCCTATAGCCGCTGAGATACCAGCCCATTGGGGCGTGGTCTCTCTCCCTTTAAAAAAGCGGCCACTTCCTTCTCTCGAACTCGTGATCCTCCTGCCTCTGCCTCCTTCAGCAAATCCTACCGGCGTGCGCCACCACAACCGGCTAGCTCAGTTGGTAGAGCATGAGACTCTTAATCTCAGGGTCGTGGGTTCGAGCCCCACGTTGGGCGCCAAGTGAAGGCATAAGTCACAAACAATGCCACAGCAGTTTGGAATTATGATTAATAGGGTAGTAATTATTTAAAGGGGAAAAAACTTACAGATCACCGTCAGCCCTCTGTACAACCCGGAAGGGAGTCTAGTCGCCAGCCGAGCAGGAAGTGAAGAGAGAGAGAGAAGGAAGTGGCCGCTTTTTTAAAGGGAGAGAGACCACGCCCCAATGGGCTGGTATCTCAGCGGCTATAGGCTGGAGGAGCGGAAGGACCTCCCGCAACAATGCTATAGCTTATATAGTTCCTTTTATTTTATTCTGTATATAGTGGACATACATACATTTTTATCTATCTTTGTTGGGAGATACTCTAATAAGCAATCTGGAAAAAAATTTTTCAGCATTATTTTATATTCTTTTGTATTGTTAGTTATTTAGAACTATGTTTACCTTTTCAATAATGAAGAAAAAGAGAAAGGTTGTGTCAGATTAAAGCTATCGATTATGGGCCTTGTAAATTTAAATAATAAATCTCTCACTCTTAAATATGTTAACTGAGAGTCTTGAGAAAATGAATACTATTAGTTTTACAGAATAAGTAATATGATAATCTATGCTGATACAAGAAACTTTTGGTGGATGTTGTCAAATTTAACTATATAACCAAATCTTTAGGAGTATGAACTGATGAAAAAAGAACAAGTGGTTGTTTTAATCTTTGAACATCAAAATCTTCAAGGTTTCTTGTATCATTTAGCTGCCACAGGGTTGTCTGAAGGGAATTTCTTCCTGCATCTCAGGAACCACATGTGGAGGGGCTATGCTTTGCCGTCTCTGGCACCCTTCCACCCTCTCCTTGACCCCACACTTCCAATTTGCTCAGGAGAGCTTGTCTTCTTCTCCCTCCTAGGCAGATCCATGCATGTATCTCTTACGGTCTTCTTTGTTGTCTAGGTTCTCCGGGCTTGTGGACTGTAGGCTGGTTATTCTTTGATTTGTGTCTAAAATCCACTCACGAGTGAGTACATATTATATTTGTCTTTCTTGGTTTGGGTTACCTCAGTCAGGATGTTTTTTTCTAGTTCTGTCCATTTGCCTGCAAATTTCAAGATGTCATTTTTTTTTTTAACCTTTAAGTAGTACTCCTTTGTGTAAATGTATCACATTTTCCTTATCCATTCTTCAGATGAGGGGCATCTAGGTTGTTTCCAGGTTCTGGCTATTATGAATAATGTTGCTATGAACATAATTGAGCAAATGTCCTTGTGGTATGATTAAGCATCTTTTGGGTATATGCCCAAGAGTGGTATTGCTATGTCTTGAGGTAACTTTATTCCTAATGTTCTGAGAAATCACCATACTGATTTCCTAAACAGCTGTACAAGTTTGCATTCCCACAGCAGTGTGTGTGGGGGAGTGTTCCCCGTACTCCATGTCCTCTCCAGCATAAGCTATCATCAGTGTTTTTGGTATTGACTCTTCTGACAGGTGTAAGATGGTATCTCAAAGTTTTGTTGATTTGCATTTCTCTAATAGCTAAGGATGTTAAGTGTTTTTCTTAAGTGTCTTTTGACCATTTGAGATTCTTCTGTTGGGAGCTCTCTGTTTAGGTCTGTACCCTAATTTTTTTTTATTGGAATACATTGATGCAGTTGACAGAATTCTACTTTAGTACTGGGTGGACTGTCACTGAGGCCACATTGCACCTGTTTTATGTCTGTACATAGTTTTCATTCCTACCTCTGCGGAGAAAGAGGGCGGTGGTTGTATTTAACATGAGGTCACTGATTTCAACTGTGTTCTGTGACATCTGTTAAACTTAACTAACATCCTTGAGCTTTTTCACAGTGAACACAGCCAAGGAAGGACCCATAACTTCAGTCTCCATCAAGTCTAATTTCCTCTTCAGGACTTCTAACTCTATCCATAAAGGATTTAGATATGAAGATATTTTAGTATGTTCTCATTTCCTAAAATTTCCTAAAATTGTCTTGAATTATGGTGCTTTCATGGAAATTACTTAGCTATGCTAATGTATGTTTGGGGGACTGTGCACATCTACTCTGCACCATATTTCTACCCTCAATTCTCTTATGTTCAAATCTTTTACATAACAGATAACTAGCCTCAAAGGAGATTATAGTCAGGGATCTTGTTGTAAAAGAAAAGGAGGGATATAGAAATGTGGTAATGCAAGTTAGAATAGAAAGTGATTAGGTACTACCTTTTGGACTCACCATAATAGGATAGATAATGGAGTATTTTCTCTGAATTTGTCCAATGCTAATAGACTAGGCATTGTTGATGTATGAATTGCCTGTATATATTATATATAGTATTGTACAATATAGTTTTTCTTATATTAGTTATAGCCTTTTTTATCTTAGACAAGTAAATTGTCTGCTAACCTTCACATGTATGACATGGTACATGAACATGTACACTCATGTGCGCACACATACACACACACAAATATAGTATACTTTAAAATCCATGTGAATTCAGGGAATTTTGAGCCTCTTCTCATCTGATCTCTGAACTATAGATAAATAAACTGAAGGTGCAGGGTTGGATGAAACTCATAATATATTTATTTTTCCTAGTCGTTCTATAGAAATCAAGAGATTAGTATCCTGAACATGAGACTTCTTTGGAAAAATTTATACATAATGTAAAAGTTTCAATAAATGAAAAGACCTGAGGTCCTTTGAGATTTCAACCCCAGACAAAGATCGTGAAGTGTGCACAGTGATCAAGAATACAGTTAATGGTGCTGAGAGCTAGCCAGCCACTAAGCTTTAAAAGCTCATTGGAAGCCAGAGGGATGTCATCACATGGGGCACTTTTTGCCAATGAATCTCAACTGTTAGCTGGTACCGATAAATATATTAACCAACAAATTTACTTTAGAATCATTAAAAAACTCCTATAGACACTAATTATTTTCCAGTTATGGACCTTCAGGGAGAGCTTGCTTTATTTTATTCTACCACATATTTAAGGATAAAATTAATTTAATCTAAAAAAAAGCTTCAAGAGAATG
>NW_004949154.1:1800322-1821988 GCF_000317375.1 Microtus ochrogaster | reverse complement strand
AAAAAAAATTCTAAAAGTCTCTCTGTGTACATGATCTATGCATGTGTATGTATTCTTGTGTGAGTGTGGAGGCCAGAGTCTCCTTATTTTAAAATATATTGTTAGTATATGTGTGTATACACACATGTGCATGCAGTCATGTATGCTAAGGAGTCTGTACGGAGCTCAAAGGACACCTATGTGGAGTCAGTTCTCTCTACCTTCATGTGGGTACCAGGGTTTGAACTTGAGCTACCAGTGGGTAAAGAGAAGAAAATATACAATTTCTATGGATGAATGTAGTTGTAAAAAGTTTAAAATGTGGACAACCCATCCAGAAATATGTGACCCAAAATAATACCTGATAGGTAAATAGTTTGATTTGTAATCTAGATAATAAATTTAAGACTAAATAATGAGAAAATTAGATATTTATCACTACTTCTGATTAATGGGTATAGTCATCTTAGTTAGTTGCAAGGAATATTTGATAAATTAATCAGTCAATGATAATAAGCTGAGTGAATAATACAAAAAGATTTAGTGTGGGAAAGCTTAAAATAGCCTACAGCAAACCCCACAGATTTCATAGTGAAATGCTGGTTACTTCCCCTGTGAGGGCAAGGTACCTATAACTGCGCATTGACTCAGATGTTGACAGTCTAGGCAGGACATGAGGCAGCATGAAGAAAGTAAAGTAAACATGTAAAACAATCATGAACCTAGATATGAAGAAAACTAATTGTATATTTTTACAAGGAAATATAATTTCATAATTTTTATATTAACAAACCACATATTGAAGAAAATATAATTTCTGCGTGTGGTGGTACATGCGTGCCATCCAAGCACTGCGGAGGAGGAGATAGAAGGGTCAGGAGTTCAAAGTCATCCTCAGTTACATAGTAAGTGCAAGCCCAGACTGGACTACATCAAACTCTGCACCTCCAAAGCCATGCTACAGGTTGTGCCTGTGTTTCCAGCCTCTACCTAATGTAGAGGCCTTGGTTAAGTTCTTCTTTGTTTTTTAATTGAAAATAGATTCTTTCTCATACAATATATCCTGAGTACAGTTTCTCCTTTCACTACTCCCCCCAGTTTCTCTCCCTGGTAGAGCCACTCCCTTTTTGTCTCTCATTAGAAAAGAACAGGCTTTTAGAGATAACAAACAAACATGACAAAATAAAATAAAATACAGTATGAGAAAACAAACCCCATCACACTGAGACCCGACACGGCAACTTATCAAAAGGAAAGGAGTCCCAGAAGCAGGCACAAGAATCAGGGACCCACTCATTCACACACTCAGAAGTCCCATAAAAATACTAAGCCGAAAGCTATAATACATAGACAGGACCTGGTGCAGACTCGTGAAGCTCCACTTTCAAATAAGCGAGCTTGGTTACTTAACACCTGGTTAGGCAGCCATATGGTGTGATTTTTTCAATCACAAAAGTTAATTTCAAACAGATTCGAAATCTAAATATGTTAAACAACCTCTAAAGCTCTCAAAGTGAGCACTAGAGCATATTTTATGGATCTCAGGTCTGGAGTGCTTATTAAAATAGAAACAGAGTATACTAAAGGGAAAGACTGATTAGAACATACTGTAACTAATTCTTCTGTTTACCAAGACACTCTGTTGTATTAGTATAGGTGTGTAGGTGCGTGGAGCATTCATTCGTAGTGTGTGTGTCCTAGTGTGTGTGTCCTAGTGTGTGTGTGTGTGTGTGTGTGTGTGTGTGTGTGTGAGAGAGAGAGAGAGAGAGAGAGAGAGAGAGAGAGAGAGAGAGAGAGAAGTACATACTCATACAAAGCAGTGGGTTGGTTCTTATGATTGTGGAGTCTCAGAAATCCCTATTCCTGATGTTTGTAGGCTGGCAATCAGGAGAGGTGACAGCAATGTTGTTCTAGCCCAAGTCCAGTCCATAGTCTAAGAACCAGGAGGTACTGCAAGTTTCAAGTTCTAGACCATGCTCAAAGGAGAAGCACAATGTCACCTGTTGAAGTCAGGCAGGGAGGGGGGAAGCGGGAGCACGTGTCTTCTTTAAATGTTAGTCTCAGAGAGAGAACCTCCCAGTCACACCCAAAACAGCATTTACTAACATCTTTGAAAGTGGTAGAAGAGATTCCATCTGGGCTAGGGATGTGGCTTAGCAGATGGGCAGTTGCCAGTCTGTGGGACCCACATGATGAAAGAGACTCAACTTTCATGAGCTGTCTTCTGACCTCCTCAGACAGACAGACAGACAGACACACACCGCGGCACATAGCTCTGTAAAGTATACACAACTAACTAGAAAACCAGAAAAACCATTTCAAAAATTTCCCAGGAAACTACATGTTGAAAAGGTGCTCAACCTCATTAGTAGTTCCGGGAATTTAAAACTAAGTCACAATGAGAGAATGAGAGAAAAAGCCAACCAGAAACTTGCCACCTGTGTCAGCCCCCCCGACAGTCATTGGTTCTTGTTCCTTAGGATATAAGCAACAAGAATCATACAGGTGTGTGGAGAGTGACTTAGGACATCCATACAGGCAGAGGTGCCAGGCAGATTTATGTAGCTTTCAATATTAGGATGATTTTTTAAAACCAAGTCTAGCGTACTAGGCTAAGTGTGTGCTAAGATACATGCTTGCCAAACTTGATGCGCATGTGAGCTACTCAGCGATCTTGCCGCAATGGGATTTATGACTGACCCTGTAGGTGGAGAGTGGAGCCTGGCAGTTTGCGTTCTAACAGGCTTCCAGGTGAGGCGATGCAGCACTCCAGGCTGGACCATATTTTGAGAAGATGTGAAGAGTCTCCGCCTCCTCTGCCCCATCTAAGCAGAGGGTAACTGCCGACAGCTGAGTGTAGCCAATGGTTTATAAACCGTCAAGGACATCTGTTTCCCGTTGGCTGGTTCCCGAGGCTTTGGAGTTCGACAAAATGAAGCTCACAGCCCTGTCAGGCGGGTTCTTTCTCCTTTGTCTGTTGTGGAATGCTTCTGGACTCGAGCCAGGTACAAATAAATACCTTTGGAAGATGTTGATTTAAAGAGAGTTTCCTGAGGAACCTTTCACCCTGCCCTCACTGATCACACAACAGTGAGGGTTGGTGTTTCCAATGAAGCTTAGTGTTAACTTGAAATTAGCATGCCGAGCCTGGGCTCAAGGCCTTTCATTTTATTGTAAACAATTTGATGGCTCTTCAGACTCAGTTTATATGATTAACACCCTCTTTTGAAAGGTTCGTCTTTGTGTGTGTGTGAAGGTCTGTAGCTTTCCCTAGTCCGTACTCCAAGTTCTGAAAGCAGGGACTCTGGTTACTCCTGTTGCTGGGTTTCTGGTAAACCTGCTTCCACCCTTTCAATTTTTTTTTAAAATTTTTAAAGAAAGAATGTTGTGAACGTAGTAGCATGTGGTGGCCGGGCATTCACTAGCCCAGGTACTTGTCTGAAACACACCACAGTCCTCCTGCCTCTTCTTTCTCTCGTTTTCAATAACTAGTTCCATGTTTCTATTGTAATTCTAGAAAGCCAAGAAAGGGCTTTGCTAGTTAGAGGTATGTGCCTGTATGTATGAACCCAGAACAGGAGGGTACTCGGCAGAATGGAAATTGCAGATGGGTTCTAATTGCTTCTTTCAGACCCCGAGGTTCCAGAAAGAGAAACCCCAACTCTGGCAATTAACTGGGTGAACTTCAGCTACTTACTTGAAGGCCACGTGTCTAATTTTTTCCAGGTGTTCATGAGTAGAAATTTCTTGGGATGTATTATACCTTAAAGTAAATAATGTTTGAGCTGGTAAGATGGCTCAGTGGGTGGAAGCGCTTGACGCTAAACACGACAACCTGAGTCGGTCCTTGGGGAACCCACATGGAGGGAGGAGAGAATTGACTCTTGCGGGCTGTCCTCCGACTTCCACATGGTGGAACGGGTGCCCTTCTCCCCATAAATAATAAGTAAAAAATGTTATAATAAAAGAAAAGACAGCCAGCGACCTGCAAACACCCAGATCTGTCTTGGTATTACTGTGCAGGAGATGAGAGAACATCTCTGGCTCACATTAGCCTTAGCATGGTAGCCTGTTAGCTGTTTCTCATGCTGCTGGGAGGCGCTTGCCTGTGGGCTTTCTCCTGCGTCTCTACGGAACCAAAGCCCCCACCCCCCACCTTTACCTGGCACCCTGGCTTTCAGATGGGGAGGTTTTGCCATCCCGGGCAGCTTGGCAGTTTTGATTGTCTCAGCTGGGTTGTAACTGGTACACCTGTGGCTGCTCAGGGACGTTACCAACCATTCTCCCCTGTACAGCCAAGAAGGCCGTCCCGGCTCCCTCCGCAAGCATCTACAGCTGAGCAAGCAACCAAGCCCTAGAGCCAAGGTTCTCAAAACCGCTAATGTTGTAACCCTTTAGTACAGTTCCTCATGTTGTGGTGTCCACTCCCCCTAATTGTTTTTGTTGCTACATCGTAACTGCAATTTTGCTACAGTTATGAATTATAATGTAAATATCTGATGTGCAGGTGGTCTTAAGCAACCTCTGTGGAAGGATCATTACATCCCCAAAGGGGTTGTTTCCCCCAGACTGAGAACCACCGTCCTAAAGGGCTTTGCTTCTGTTTTGAAGTACTTTAACACATGTCTTTGAAGTTTTCCTTTCTTTTCAAAACTCTTGTTAGAAACAACCACAGGCATTTTTCACACAGTATTGTTTCTGATATCTACAGGCAGTCATTCTTCACGGACCTCACAGCGAGTAACCACGAGTAACCACCGAACAGCAAGCTGTCATTACAAACCTGATCCACCTCTATTGCTTTTTTTCATTATCATGCGTGGTACCTCTGGGAAGGGTGGAGCTGTTATCCTAGTCTGGTAGGAGACTCTCAAACCTACTTGGTTGTTTCTCGCTCTGAGGTTTTCCTGCCCTAAGGTACTTTTCCTTTTGTGTGAATCTAATATTTCTACACAAGATGGGAATAGCATTGTGTGGCTGAGGGCGCGGTTGGGAATTAAATATTTTTGAGTCAGCTTAGATTAGTGCTAGAAAACCCATGAATAAAATTGGTTTAAAACTCCCTCTTTCAATGGTACTACCAATCTGTTTTATTTTGTCAAATATAACTCTTTTCCTGATCTTTCATGCCGGGTAAACACAAAGGTTGCTGTCCTTCCTCTAGAAGAGACTAGTGTTATAAAAATGCCTGTCTGTGTGCGCCGATTGCTCCCATCTGTTTCTCACAGCTTTCCACCGGCTTCTGTTAGAGTTCTTGGTCATCTTGCAATTCTTGGTACCCATTACATTAGGTGTACAAAAATAAACGTGTGAGAGAGCTCAGGGTCTTACTAATAAGTGTGAAGTGGTTACACAGGGCAGGGATGCCCAGGGGATCCTGATGTGCTCCATCCGCAGATCTGACACTGGTTAGCAAGGCCTTGAGTGACTGTCACTAAAAGAAAATAGATTACCTGTATGGATAGAAAATAATTTACTTCCTGTATTCTAGTTCCCACATTTTCACCCCAAGATGTGGCCCTTCACTGGATAGACTGTAGTCTCCAGACTCGATAGGCTCGGTGAACTATTTAATGTTTTGAGCACCCGTTTTACCTGGGAGAGGAATAGATTACCTGCCCATGAATCTTGTACTCAGTAGCAAGACATATGTGTTGTTAACCTAGCAACTGCCGCGCTGACAGCAGAACTCTACATAACGTGGGGAGAAAAACAAACTCGTGGTGTGATATTTTTTTCCCAAGAATGATAGTTAGCCTGCTCATGAGTGATTTGGTTTCTAAAGGAAATGTGTCTATCATCAAGTTACCTAGGTCACAACTCTTGGACTGGATAAAAAGAGGAAATGGGCAACTATTAATTTGCTTGGACTGGCCAACAGGATTGTACCATAATAATGCTATTAAGAGGCAAAGGATTATTGAATAGGTTTGATTCCATTCTAAAATCTCTATTCTAAGGCTGTCAGGAATGTTCTGACTATCTGTGTCCACCAAATTCTTCATAAAGGTACTTCGTACTATTCAGTTTTTCAGAAAAGATACATTTCCCACCAAAGCTAAATAAGGTGTACATTACTATTGTTGTTATTGTTGTTGTTTTAGCCGTGATTTCAGTGTGCTCTGATGACTGGCTGATCGTGAGAATAGAAAGGAGGCCCTTTGGTAACGACACAGAATTGAGAGTTGATGACATGTACCTGGGGAACAACTGCTCCGTAACCAGGGTCCTGAGCTTCAGCTATGAGTTTTCTTATCCTGCTGTTTCCTGTGGGATCAGTAAATTTGTAAGTGGTTCATGATTTTCTTTTACTGTGCCTATTTTGTGGATACATAATCTCATAATCCCTTCCTTCCCGCCCCCCTTCATTCTGCTGGGCATTGAATTCAGGGCCCTGCCATGCTAGGCAAGTGCTCTGCCCACTGAACCATCTAGCCAGCATCAGGATTTTTTTTCTAATTAAAAGCTTTTGCCACATTTATAACTCACGCGACTGTTTCCTGAAGGAGGTCTGGACTTATACATGCAATGCTAACATTTCTGGTTAGGGGGTTTGTAAAAGTCCACTGTTAAAGCTTACATCTTCTCTATTTAGCCCATGTCTTGTCAAATTGTGTATTTTAGGACACTGGAACTAGAAATATATACATGGGGATCCATTTTGGAAACAGAAAATATACCTTTAAGTGTTCAAAGTTGAGGTCTGGAGAGATGGCTCAGTGGTTAAGAGTCTTCCAGAGTACAAGGGATTGATTCCTAACATTCACAAAGTGGCTCACAACTTCAATTCGTGACTTCAGTCCCAGGGGCTCTGGTACCTTCTTCTGACCTCCAAGGGGGCACTGCACAGCCATTTAGGGAAAACACCAATATATTAATATACTAGACATGTGAATATTATGTAATACACTAAAATATGTAGATAATAAAGATAAAAATGTTCTCAATCTTGTATTTTTTTCTGTTTAGTTATGCAGATAGAGGCAAAAGAGTTTAAGGTCATACACAAAAAAAGGAGAATAAAATGTTTTTTACGTCTATTTTATTTCTGCAAAATTAATGTAAAATGAAAATTTCCCATTTTTTCTAGAATTGACAGATTATATTCATGTTATTAAGCCACACAATTCCATGCCTCATCATTTCAGGTGTTCCAGGGAAATGTCTTCATCTTGTCTGAAATCAGGTACAGACTGGTTCAGGAGCTCACCCGCAGGTTCCAGGTGATTTGCTCTGTGAAGAGGTAGGTACGGGTAGACAACTACTCTGCTTGTACATTCCTAAATTTATCCATTGATGGGTCGAGAGGGCAGGAACAGCTACTAAAATGCCTGAGAGGATTCCTCTGGCACATCTACAGTTGCTAAAACATCTAGTTGTTAGGAAAATTGTAAGTGTACAGAAGAAGAGTTGAATGAATTTTGTAGGAGACTCCCATATCTCCTAGGGTCTATCATTTAATTTTTTTAAAAAAGTCACATGCTGTGTGTGTGCATATGTGCCCATGTGTATAGATTTAGGTGTGTATGGGTGTACTCATACCATAACGTGTGTGGAGGACAGAGGACAACCTGAAAGAGTCACTTACCTACCGTGTTGCCTTGCTGGTCGCTGGGGTTAAGCTCAGATAGTCAGGTTTGGTGGCAACCGCTTTCTGCCCTGAGTCCTATCATGTCATTATGTATATAGTTTCCTAGCATTTAAAGTTGAAAGCATGAGTATATTTTCCTGAAGTGATTACATGCATATAGTGAATTGGGAACCCAATATTTATTTGCAGAAATTTTATCATAATCAAATATGTAACTATTTTAATATGCAAATATTTAAATATGCAAATATCCATCAAATCAGTTCTATGTTGCACATTCCTCAGTTCCACAGATGTACTTGATCTTTGTGGCCGTATCACACTGTCCACTCTACTCTTGTTACCTTGTGACTTAGCCATGTCATATTCAGTCATTCAGGAGGGTTTTCCACATTGTCGTTATAACCTCAGGTTTCCTGATGGTGGAAAAAGTGAGACAGGGAAAGCTCTGTGTCCTTCAGACTTCACACCACTCTGTCCAACACGATAACCTGGGTGCCACACATAGCGTTTATCCTTACACAAAACTGAAGTTTGGTTCTTTAGTCAAACGAGCTCTCCCGTCCCCCAGGTGCTCTGACAACTTGTCTGCTTGTTTACAGTGCAGATTTAGGATGCGTCCTTTGTCATAGACTGTTAGGTTTAGTGCTGCTTATGAGAATACACACATGATTCAGATGGATGGCAGTCAACAATTCATCACAAATATTTAGGGTTTTTTTATGCGCCTTTGAACTTATTTTAAATGGCATTTATTCAAAGTCCTGTGTTTTTAAAAATATTTATTTTTATTTTAATTAGCATATGCATGCATGTCTCTGTGTGGGCATTCATATCATGAATGCAGATGCTTGTGGGGCCAGAAGTGTTGGATTCCTTAGAGCTGAAGTTACAGATAGTTGTAAGCCACACAATATGGGTGCTGGGAATCAAACTTGGTCCCTTTGCAAGAGCAGTGTATGCCTTTAACCGCTGAGTGATTTCCCTATCCCTCAGTCCTGTATTCTTTTGATGATAGCTGATTTTGAATTGAGTTATTATAATACTAGAGATGAAGACAAATATCAGATGATTTGATGGACAAGTGATTACAAGAAGCACAGTGGACCGTATCTAATGCTCCAGCTACAGTGGTGACCACCTTCTTTATCCATCGCATTTGATATTAATTCTGTAAAGAGTGCACTGCAAGCTTCTCTCTCATTGAAGGCCCTGGAGTTGCGGGCATTGCACAACCCTAGCAATAGAAAGCCTTACAACATATTAAAGCCAGGATCTGACTGTTCCGCATGTGTCAGATCATTCCAGGGCTTCTGTAACTCATTGACAAAGCTGTCCTTTATGGTCTTCTGTAAATGAAGTAGGAAACTAGCCCCAGAGCTGAGGCTAAGGCACTTTGGCTTCCTGGGGAACCGGTATGCTTTCCTGGTCAAAAAAAGAGTTCAAAGTAGTATGACCTCCACAAACTCCCCGGAGCAGAGTCAGCAATGTGCCGGCTTCCTTCATCCTGAGAGCTGTTTTCCCAGCCTCCTCTCTACCCCAGTGGCTGCAATAGTAACTGCTGTATTTTTTTTTTTTTTTAAGAATCTTATGTTTATCTCTCACGTGATTAATCCAGAGTTCGCTCCTGTTTCCAAACATCAGTTACAGAGCAGTTACAGGCAATGGGATCTATGAAAAAGCTGCCTTCCTTTAATTCATATACAGAGAACGAAGTAACAACATGGAAGGGACGCTGTAATGCCTAAAATGGAATTTGGTGGACTGGCTTGGTGGGATATCACTTCTTCTCAACACTTTAAGAGGACAGCTCTCCTCCTTAGCAAGATGAGTTTGATGCTAGACTTGTTTTCTATGTGATGAAGTTTATTTTCTTTTCTTTTAAATTTATTTATTTTACATCCTGAGAACAGTTTCTGCCCCTTCCTCTCCTCTCAGTTCCCTCCAACCAACTCTCCTTTGTGCCCTCTCCCCATCTATTCTTCTTCAGTTTCTATTCAGAAGAGGGCAGGGCTTCTATGGATACTAATAAAACATAGTACATCAAGTTGCAGTAAGACTAAGCACCTGCCCCAGTATTAAGGCTGGGCAAAGCAACTCAGTATGAGGAATAGGGTCCCAAAAGTCAGTGAAAGAGAGACAGCCCCTGCTCCCACTGTTAGGAGTCCCACAAGAAGACTAAGCTACACAACTGTCATATATATATATACAGAGGGCCTAGGTCCGTCCCATGCAGGCTCCGTGGTTGTCTGTTCAGTCTTTGTGAGTCTCTATGAGCCCCTGTGAGCCCAGGTTGGTTGATGTTGTGGCTATTCATGTAATGTCCTTGACCCCTCTGACCTGACAATCCTCATTCCTCTCTTTAGCAGGATTCCCAGAGCCCAGCCTG
Source organism: Microtus ochrogaster (assembly GCF_000317375.1). Classification (NCBI taxonomy): domain Eukaryota; kingdom Metazoa; phylum Chordata; class Mammalia; order Rodentia; family Cricetidae; genus Microtus; species Microtus ochrogaster. The sequence goes on along the minus strand of NW_004949154.1, from coordinate 1,812,029 downwards.
ATGTCTGCATCTGTTTATCAGTTGCTAGCGGAAGCCTCTCTGATGACAATTGAGCTAGGAACCAGTCTGAGTATAGCAGCATATCACTATGCATCATTACATTTTTTTTCTCCTGTTCTGTTTGGTTCTGTCCTCCGTCTTTGGGCCATCCAGCCTCTGGGCCCTGGCACTCCAGGCAGTGTCCAGGGTGGGCTCCCTCTAGTGGTATGGGTCTCAGACTGGGACAGTCATTGGTTGGCCACTTCCACATCTATGTGCCAGCCTTACACCAGCGCATCCTATAGGCAGGACAGACTACGTCGAAGGTTATGTGGCTGGGTTGGTGTCCCATTCCCTCCACTGGAAGTCTTGCCTGGTCATGGGCAATGGTCAGTTCAGTCTATGCATCCTCTATTGCTAGGAGTCTTGGTGGGGGCCATCCTTGTAGATACCTGGGAGTTTCCCTCGCCCCAGACTTCTGCCTGACCCTGAAATGCACCTTCTTTCTGGGCATCTCTTTCAGTACACTCTCCCCACCCCTGCCTGATCACTCAGATTCCCATCCCTGCCCCCAGTCCATGCACAAGACCCATTCTATTTTCCCTTCCTATGGAGATCAAGCAGCAGCCTCGAACCCTCCTTGCTACTGAGTAGATAGCATGTTTGTCTTTTTGGGTCTAGGTTACCTCAGGATGATTTTTTTTCTAGTTCTATCCATTTGCTTTCAAATTTCCTGTTATCCCTGTTTTTAATAGCTTCATTGTGTAAATGTACCACATTTTCTTTATCCAGTCTTCAGTTGAGGTACATCTAGGTTGTTTGTTCTGGCTATTATGAATAAAACTCTATGAATGTAGTTGAGCAAGTGTCCTTGTGGTATGATTGAGCATCCTTTGCCTATATGTCTGAGTCTATTCTGTTTTCAATGGCAATCCCTTCTCCTCCACTAGGTAGTTGCTGCTGTTGTGCATACACACTCCCACATGTGTGTGTCTGTGTGTGTCTCTGTGTGTGTGTCTCTGTGTGTGTCTGTGTGTGTAGGCTAGTTGTAGGTGATGTGGAATCATAGTCAGTTCTAGAGAGAATATTTGTCAATATTCAAACATTAGATGATGTTTGAAACTCTTATTCTAGGATCAATTCTAGATCAATATCATCTGGATAAGTGTTAAGTTTATGGCGGTGGCCTTTATCCCAGCACTCGGGAGGCAGAGGCAGGTGGATCTCTGTGAGTTCGAGACCAGCCTGAGTCTACAAGAACTAGTTCCAGGACAGGCTCCAAAGCCAATGAGAAAACCTGTCTTGAAAAACCAAAAAAAAAAAAAACTTTATATTCATATTTATTAAGCTCACTTACCTTTCTCTCCAATCATTTTGTTGTTATTGTTTCAAGAAAGGGTTCCTCTGTCTAACAGCCCTGGTTGTCGGGGAACTTGGCTTTTTATACCAGACTGACCTTGAACTCACAGATATCTGACTGTCTCTGCTCCCAAGTGCTGGGATTCACAGTATGCCCCACCATGCTTGACTCTCTCCAGTCATTTTTAAAGTAGTACAAAACCACTAAAATGTCCTATTTTCCCTTAGATTATGTTTACAACTATCAATTCTCTGCTTTTTTCTCTTTGCTCTGTTTAGGCCTAAGTTATTATCGATGGAGCCCTTTGGATTAAATAGGTACAGCGTGAGTACCTTCTGTGGTGGCACTCAAGTAATAGGACAAGAGTCATCGGTCTCCTCCCAAACTAAATCACATGACCCTAATTTTAGCATTTCTCACAAGGTAAGAGGAGTCTTTCCATTATTTCATGGCTAATGGCAATTTGTTAATTAAGATTTCACCAAAGGAACTATTTAAAGTTGAATTCTGTTTGTTCAGCATGCTTGCATTTTCTAATAGATCTTTCAGGCTTGGACACTTGTTTCTGTCATAGACAGTACACTTGGCTAAATGTCCAGAAACATGAGTATGTTGCGCTCTGTAAGGCTCCTTACATTTTTCTTGTGAGTACTAAATTGTTTTCAGCAGAGCCTATGATAAGGAGAAATAGTTTACTTAGACAGCCAACACTAGGTCTCTGATTTCTTGACATCCATAGAAAAGCAACCAAGAATCTACATGTGGCATTTGAGAATAATAGATGAAGGGCAATAGATCAGCAAAGTTTAAAAATTTCAAGATTTGTTCCTTCTTAGTATCCAAGTATAATGTCAGAGATGGTATTTAAAGAGAGATGAGATTCTTCCTACTGTTTCATGTTGAACACCTGAGGTTTCTGGGAAAGGTGCTGGGTGAGCTTTCTATGAAAGTGATTTTAAGTGCTTTCTTCTTAACCCACAGGACCAACTGTCTGTGAACCTCTGGATCAATGGTCCCTGTGAGAAGAATTCCTTTGTTCCCTGAGATCCAGAAGCAAGTGGTGCAATACAAGCCTGGGACCCGGTTTCAGCCACACCATTGTTTTGTCTGTTTCAAGACCAGTAGTGACATTTGTGAACCTGTTTAAACGTCTGTTGGGATTTGGGAGACCATAGCTCTGTAATGTCATGTTTAAATGTTTTACTGGGTTAATTCTGAGGGCACTTGTCACCAGAACTTTCCGTCTGAAGGCCGAAGTTCTAATAAAGCTGTTTCTGTGCAGGAGCTTACTCATAAATCAGGCTGCATGGTGGCTTCTTCTCCCACATTAAAATCTGAAACACTCAAGAGTGTGTCTCAGCTTGAATTCGGGCTTGAAGGGGTGTTCTAATTCGTCTGTGAACTTAAATTGTCTGGTATATTGTAAAGATAGTTTCATAGATAGTAATATGGAAGTCTATGCTTTTGAGTACACATTATTAAGGGTGCTGGACCAAACTCATTCTAATTGGCCCAAATCACATGAAAATGAGAACTAACAACGTGAAAGAAAGCACACCAACTGTTGCTTCAAAGCTCAGACCCGAGATCTCTCCAGATTCCTACAGCACAACAAATGAGTCCATGTAACTGCCAGTGGGATGCCTCTACAGGTTTCACGCAGATTTTGGACAATTGAAAAAGAATTCTTTTTAAGTTATTCTTTGCGTTATTTCCTATTTTTGTGTAGAGACCAGAGCAACTAATGAATGAAAACATTTAATTTGTGGGTACTGTATCATGCTTGTAGAGCATAGTTGGGTCCATGGCCATCATGGTGGGGAGCAGGACAGCAGGCAGGTGGGCGAGGCACCGAGCAGTAGCTGAGAGCTCACATCTAATCCACAAGCATGACACAGAGAGAGGGAGAATTGAAATGGTTTGGACTTCTGAAACCTAAAAGCCCACTTCCTGGTGACATACCTTCACCAACAAGGCTATATCACCTAACCCTTCCCTAGAAGTTCCACCAACTAGATCAAGGATTCAAACATGAGGCTATGGACAGTCATTTTTTTTATTTTATTGATTTTTATTGAGCTCTCGATTTTTCTTTGCTCTCCTCCCTGCCTCTCTCCTCCCCTTCAACCCTCCTCCAAGGTCACCATGCTCCCAATTTACTCAGGAGATCTTGTCTTTTTCTACTTCCCGTGTAGACTAGATCTATGTATGTCTCTGTTAGTGCCCTTATTGTCTAGGTTCTCTGGGATTGTGATTTGTGGGCTGGTTTTCTTTGCTTTGTTTAAAAACCACTTATGAGTGAGTACATGTAATACTTGTCTGTGTCTGGGTTACCTCACTTAAAATGATGTTTTCTAGCTCTATTTTCCTGAAAAATTCAAGATGCTGTTATTTTTTTTCTGCTGTGTAGTACTCCGTTGTGTAAATGTACCACATTTTTATCCATTCTTCAGTAGAGGGGCATTTAGGTTGTTTCCAGGTTCTGGCTATGACAAACAAAGCTGCTATGAACATAGTTGAGCACGTTGGACAGTCGTTTTTATTCAAACCACCACACTCAGCAAATCCAAGTCAGTAAATATGAATGCTCATTTTTTTTTTTTTGTGAGACTGTGTCTTACCATGTAATTCTGGCTGTCTTGGAATTCACCATGTAGACCAGGCTAGCCCTGACCTCAGGATCCTCCTACCTCTGCATCTTGAATGTTGGGAATAAAGGCCTGCACTCACTAGCTTTCATGCACACTCACTTCTCAGAGTTTGTTTCTTTCTGGAAGGCTACCTTGTGGGAAGAGTGTTCTCTACTCTGCACCATCCGTAGCTCACCCGTTTCTTACATGGGAGCCCACACACTGACCTCACTTCAGTCAAGCCTTAACTAACACAATTTATGAGATCCATACTGGCAAATCTATAAACTGAGTCCCAGTCTTCGCAGTAGTGCCGGACACAATTATTTTCTATTGGAAAAGTATAAGAACCCCCCCCCCCACTCCCATAACACACTGCCCTTCCTTAGTGGCTTCTATCTTCAGGAGATCCATCCTGATTGAGACTTCATCTTCTGGGCTTAAGGGTTAGCCCCTAGGTGGCTAATCTTATGTCTCTATAGTGAGCGCCCCTCTTGGTGAGCTCATCCATACTAGCTACTCAAATTGGCATCTCTATGCTGATAAACTTAAGTTGTATTTCATCTTGGGCTCTACCTACTAGGCCCTGTCTTAAAATACTCATTTAAATACACATTTTCCTGTACAAATCCATTAGATTATTGAATAGAAGGTTGGTTAAGTACGTGCTACAAGCCATTGCACGCAGCTTGCCACTGAGAGAATGTTATTTGTTGATGTGCTGCTGCAATGCCTTCTGCACGCATTTCCAAGATTGTACTTAAGGGCTGATGCTTAAATACTTTTTTTTGCCATTTTTCAAAAAAAGAGCTTATTAGTTTTTTTAAATACCAATCCAAATTCTTACTCTTTCCCCTTCTTCCATTTCCTCCACACACCCTCCCACCCTACCCCCATTTAATCAGAAGAGAGGGTAAGGTGCTTTGCTTTGTGGAAGGTCCAAGGCCCTCCCTACTATATCTAGGCTGAGCAAGGTATACATCCAAGGAGAATACGATCCCAAAAAAGTCAGTACATGCAGTAGAGATAAATCCTGGTGCCACTGCCAGTGGCCCCTCAGTCTGCCCCAGCCATGCAACTGTCAGCCACATTCAGAGGGACTAGTTTGGTTCTATGCTTGTTCCTTCCCAGTCCAGCTGGTGTTGGTGAGCTCCCATTAGCTCAGGTAGACCGTTTCAGTGGATGAACCCTTCATGGTCTTGACCTCTTTGCTCATATTCTCATCCCTTCCACTCTTCAACTGGACCTTGGGAGCTCAGTCCAGTGCTGCAATGTGGGTCTGCCTGTTTCCACCTGTTGTTGGACAAAGGTTCTATGGTGATATTTAAGATAATCATCAGTCTGACTACAGGGCAAGTCAAGATTGGACTCCCTCTCTATTGCTTAGGGTCTTAGACAGGGTCACCCTTGTGGATTCCTGGTAATTTCTCTAGAGCCAGGATTCTGCTAACCCAATAATCAATCAAGATATCTCTTTTCTTGCTCTTATCTCTCTGTCCTTCCTCCATCTCGACTATTCCATTTCCTCAAGTTCTGCTCAACCCTCCCCTTCTCCCCTCCTCTTCCCCTTCTACTCTTCCTTCTCCCCCACCCCCATGCTTCCAATTTTGCCAGGCGATCTTTTCTGTTTCCAGTTTCCAGGTGGGTCTATATATGATTTTCTTTGGGTTCATCTTATTAACGTAGCTTCTCTAGGATCCTGAACTATAGGCTCAATGTCCTTTGTTTATAGCTAGTATTTACTTATGAGTGAGTACATACCATATTCATCTTTTTGGGTCTGGGTTACCTCACTCAGGATAGTGTTTTTCTAATTCCATCCATTTGCATGCAAAATTCAAGAACAATGACATCTTGAATTTTTTTTAAAAATACTTTTTACTACTTCAGGTCTTAAACCAGCTTTCTGTCTTTACAAGAGGATTGCAGGCATGAAGACTGCAAGGATGGCCTCAAACGGTGTGGAATGCTGCCAGAGGCACTCAGTAGGCAGCAGTGTATGCACACATCTGTATTTGCTTCAGTATAGGAGAGATCATAGTATTCAATTCGAGTCTGTGAAGCCCCAGACTGCCAAGGACCACATATCGATTTTAATTGCTTAAATCAAGCCAGGCATGGTGGTCCACACCTGCAATCTCAGCACCAGGGAGGTGGAGGCAGGAGGGTCAGGAGCTCAAGGCTAGCTTGGGATACACGAGGTCCTGTTTCCAAACTCCCGAAATGTGCTTAAAAATTTACTCCTGATGGGCGATGGTGGCGCACGCCTTTAATCCTAGCACTCGGGAGGCAGAGGCAGGCAGATCTCTGTGAGTTCAAGACCAGCCTGGTCTACAGAGCTAGTTCCAGGACAGGCTCCAAAACCACAAAGAAACGCTGTCTCGAAAAACCAAAAAAAAAAAAAAAATCTTGTTTTTGGGCGGTCCTTGGACTTCCCACAGGTCAGGGAGCCCTGATGGCTCTTCGGGCTGATGGGGGAGAGGGACTTGATCGGGGGGGCGGTGGCGAGGAGGAGGCGGAAATCCTCAATAAATAAATTAATTAATAAAAAAAAATTTACTCCTGACTCTTTCCCCTAATTTTTCCTCAGGCCTACCCCTCTCTCGGTGCCCCTCTCCAACTTTCTGACCTCTTTTTGTTATACCCCACTGAGTTTAATTTGTTCTGTACAGGGGTGTGACTATCCACTGCCCATGATCAACCAGGCAGGCCTCTTTGAGCTTTCAGGTGTAAATAATCAGGAGAACCTGACTTTTAAGTACTTAACACATTTGATGACAGCCCCTCACGCCTGAAGGCTACCTAAATAAGTAGAAAAATCAAGGCAGCTGAGCTTGGGCTGCCGGGCAAAATCACTTAAAGCAGCCATGACTTCCCCTTTGTTTCCCGAGTGGTGCTGAGCTGGAGGTCTATCCAAATGAAGGTCTCTGTGACTTTGGAGTTCTTAGTTCTCTCTGCTGTCTTGGTCTGGCCTTGTGCTTGGAACATTGACATCAATGGTAAATGAGCATTTGGATACTTTGTTAGGAGGGTGCTTTCTTGAGAGACTGGGTGAAATGTTGGCTTTCTGCTTCCTCTCCTCCCTACAGAGCCGGGATGCTCTGGAATACAAACGCTTTTAGGCCAAGTAGACTTGTGAATCCACAGTTTCCTCTTTCTGCTGAACGTTTTAGTTCTCAGACTTCCCTCTTTCCTATGCTTTGGGGTTTTCTCTGTCATGCTTCTCATTTACACAAATACTCCATGGCTCTGAGTCTCGGACAGTCTTTTCAAACTTACTGGCGGTTATCTGTGCTTGACAGTATTGTAGGATTGAAATTAATCATATTGTATCTCTGAAACTGACCTCCCTACTTTCGGAATCTTCCTATTTTCACTTGATGATGATATTGCTTTTTATTCTTTTAAAAGTACTGCACTGGCTGGTTGGGGTGATAGAAGTCTACAAGCCTAGCAAGTGGGAAGGGGAAGCTGAAGGATCAGGCGTTCAAGGCCATCTTTGGCTGCATAGCGATTTCAAGGCTAGCCTGGGCTACAGAAACAGACACAAAACTACTGCTCTGCGAGTCACCGACATCAGGTCTCTGATGGCCCTAGGAAGCCAGAAGATAAAGATAAATCAATTTTGTCCTGTTTACAAGTTTATTTTGATATCTATCCCCCCTTTTATCTGGAATCAAGATGTTTCTTAGCTTTAAGACCTGGCTAACTGCTAGCTTTTCTAAGGTAGAATTCTTGTGTTATTATTTACGAAGCTGACTTCCTGTTGCCCTCTGTTGGAAGTGGGGTTTCTTTCAGGACTGATGTATAGGTTTCTTATTTATCTATTTGGCTTGGAAACCTTGTAGGAGTAAGGACCGTGTATAGTCTGATATCATTTCACTTTAAGATGAACCTTTTAGGCTAGTGTAGCTGGATCGGTGCAGCAGTCAATTACTGACACAATAAACAACACATGCAGAGACCAAGTGGTAACCGGCATATTCCGAGTCTCCAGGATGAATGAGTAAGGAATCTGTATCCTGGTCCTTGCTAGTGTTTGGGGGGCACGGAAGAATTTGTTTCAGCTAATATATATATAACAGCTATCTGTTTATGGCTGTCAGTAATTTCTCAGAGGCTGGAGGGACCACTGCACAGCATCAAACTGACTGGAATGTGTGATGTGTAGCAACAGTGAAGTTAAGGTGTAGGCCCCCAGGAAGCCCAAGTCCACCTACATTTTAAGCCCAGTTTTAATCCCAGGTGTCGAGATATATTTTTTTTTCCTTTAAGGAAGATCTTCCTGATTCTCCTATTTAGGAGGTATTAGAATAGCATTTTAAACACACAAAGATGCATAGATGTAGAACACCTGCTTTTTCCAAACCCGAATTTCCCCAAATGTGCCTTTCTTCGTGATGATGGATTATCTCTAAAGAACAAGTACTCACACATTGATTTTGAAGAACTGCGTGGCCATGCACTCATTGAGCGCCCGTGTTTTCCACTCGGGGAAGGAAAATTCATTATGGGAAACTCCTCCTGATGCAGCCACTAAAAGCCGTGTTAGTGGTTGACTTCCTGAAGATTTTAGTGTAGGGGCTAAGGGAAGGTTTTTCCTAGGCCTGGCTTTTCCCTAAGGGTGGGCTTCAGATCAAAGCTCTTTCAGACTTCCAAACAGGGAGGTGGGGGGAGTTTTCTCTCTTCCTTCCTGTCCTGGCCGAGGCTGTCTGGAGTTCCTCTGGACCTTATCTTCTCTTTGTCCCCTCCCAAAGGTTGTGGGAATACATTCTCCTCTTTCACACACTCCTGAATAGAGCACCCTTTGTGCTATCTTCGTATATTTAGGTTTTTTCACCTGTGAAATATCAGACACCTATGTATCTCAAAGTCGTTCATAGTCGACTATTTAAGCCATGTTTACCGTTGACAGAAAAGTAGCTCTTTCTTGAAGTTAATGTGCACCTGACACTTTCTCCTATGTATCTTTCTGCAGTGGAGATAAATTGTTCTCAGGACTGGTTGATGGTCTATGTTAGCCCGGATGCCCAGGACGGAAACAATTCATATATTTTCTCTGATGAATTAATTCTGGGACAAGGCTGTCCTGCAACTAAAATACACACATATCGATATGATTTTGTATACCTTGTTAGTGACTGTGGCATCAGGACGAAGGTGAGAATGCTCCTGTCTGTAACACTACGACGTGTTCTGTCATGCTATGTGCTTCCTGCTGACACTACGGTCCTTTACTCAAACCGTATCCCTGATCCTCCTGATGCTACGGTCCTTTACTCAAACCGTATCCCTGATCCTCCTGATGCTACGGTCCTTTACTCAAACCGTATCCCTGATCCTCCTGATATTGATCTAACCTTCAGGCTCTCCCATTTATCCCTCCCTGACTATTTCATCGATTGCTTGCTCGGAACCTCGGAGCACAGATCTGAATAGACTCTAGTCCATTTCACAAAATCTTAGCAAACAACATTGTGAAGCACAATTTTACTTCTGTTTATCTGTATTTGTGTATGAATGTGTGCATTGTATCCAGGTATCTGTGAATGCCAAAAGAGGACTTTTGATCCCCTGAAGTTGGAGTTACAGACAATTGTGAGCCACCTGGCATGGGTGCTGGGAACCAAACTTGGGTTCTCTGGAAGAGCCTCAAATACCTTTGCTTACCCAGCATCTTTCTAGGCCCTGGCAAAGAGTTTTTTTTTTTTAATTTTTTTTTAATTTTTATTTTTTTATGCTTGCTCCTAATGTGCCAGACCATCAATCCTTGCAATGTGCTTGGTATTCAATATTCAGTCATCTGAAATCTATCCATGCTCCTATAGGATTTAATATCTGTTGGCTATTCAACTAGGGATGAATCTAAAACTGTGCTTTCACTCTGAGACATTGTTTTCCTATAGATTGCAATTTATATTTATCCTATAGTAATATTTTGAACCATTCACTGATGAGTTTAGTCACCTATGATAGGACACTACCTTTGATAAATGAGGCACCGGCAGTTTCAGATGGTGTTTGTACAATTGCCTGAGGGGTGATTTGTTGGAAATTATGATATCAAATAAGATCATTTTCCTGCCAATACACATACTTTTCTCAAAACACACATTTTAAGCCGCTTTTGTTATTTGACTTTAAATAGTGTTACTCCAAAAACAAAACAAAACAAAAACTGCTGAGGGCTAGAGAGATGGTTGTATGAGTAGGAGTGTTTTCTCTGCAGAAATGAGAACCTGAACTTGGAAGCCCACCAAACCATGTAAAAAGCCAAACATGGCTGTTCAGGCCTGCAATCTCGAACTGAGCAGAGATGGGTGGATGCTAAGTGTTGCTGGCCAGCAAGCTGAGCCCAAATGGTGAGCTTCAGGTTTAGTGAGAGGCCCTGCCTCATGGTAGAGGGAAACACTAACACGCTTTGGCCTCTGTATGTGCACAAATGGGTGGGTACACACGTTCTTACATGTATCAGTACATGGAGAGAGACAGAGAAACAGAGAAACCCACTCAGAAACACACAGAGAGGAAACACACAGAAAGACACAGATGACAGCGAAACAGAGACACACACAGAGAGATAGAGGCAGACAGATAACCGTTGAAAGCTTTTCATTAATACTTTATTACAAAAATCTCGACGTGGCAGTTTGTTTGCTTCTATGTCCTAGGGTGCCCCATCTCAGGGCACTTTCAGTCTGCTCTTCCAGTCCTCCTTTCTGTCCCTTTGTTAAGTGACTGGACCTCCACATGCATCTGAGAATGACAGAAACCTCTTTTGAGATAATTGATGTTCTATGTTTTTTTGTGTTCCCATCTGTACATACCTCTTCTGTTGCTAAACTACCTTCCCCCTAAAGTATGTGATTTCCTAGGTTATCTCAAAGAACACTATCCATTTTGAAACTGAGATGTACTTTGTTCCAAGGAATAGTCGTTTTGAAAACCAGACGATCCCTTTGGAGTGTTCTGCATCTCGGTGAGTCCTGCAGCCATCTCCTTTGAATTGCTATCGAGACGCTGAGATTTTACAGGCTATATCCTGACTTCCCCATGAGAAGAATTCAGACAAACCCCAGATTATTATTTATAAAATAGTTCAGTAGACACCCGATTACCTGTCATTTTTAAAAGTTAAATATATTGCCTAATTTTAGAATCAAACTATTACAGGGTTGAAAGTTTCTAACGTACAATCTAGTGGACTTAGATTATTTTATAGTTGTGTAGTTTGCAAATCAAGATAATCAAAAACTATCATTTGTAATAAATAAAAGAATTAAATGAGGCATATATTAAGTAAAATTATATATGTACGCTAATTTTGGAGTAAAATTTAGTTTTCTTACATTTACTTGTTCACTTAATTATTTTGTATGTATGTATGTATGTATGTATGTATGTATGTATGTATGTATGTGCCATAGTGTTTGTGTGGAGGTCAGTGGACAGTTTGTGGAAATTGCTGCTCTTCTTCCAGTCTGTGGGGTCTGGGCATTGAACTCAGGTCGTAAGACTTGCTGGCATACGCCTTTACCTGTTGAGCCATCTCACTGCTCCATGGCATCAATGTATTTTGCTGTTGTCTCTTTTATAGTACACTTCTCCTGATAAACTTTCTTTGGTGTTAGGAGACTGCATGGCTAAAATATGTATGGAAAACCAGTCTGCCATTTTAATATGAACTCACAGAGAATGAAGAAGGTGTCCACCTGTATGATTAATGCACTTGCTTGCC
>NW_004949154.1:1789373-1800102 GCF_000317375.1 Microtus ochrogaster | reverse complement strand
CCACCACCGCCCGGCCCTTAGCAACTCTTATAAAGCAAACATTTAATTGGGGTGGCTCGCTTACAGTGTCAGAGGCTCAGTCCACTATCATCACGGCAGGGAGTACGACGGCATGCAGGTAGAAGTGATGCTGAACTTGAGAATGCTACATCTATCTTGTAGGCAAGAGGGAGTCAGCTGTTTGTGCCTGTTCCCTAGTGACACACTTTCTCCAACAAGGTCACGCCTCATAACAGTGCCACTTCCTTTGGGGGCCATTTTCTTCCAAACCACCATATGCCTAGTAGGAACTCTGAGATGAAATGCATTAGTATTCTCATTGCCATATCATAGAAATGTTTACGTTGAATGTTATAAACACTTAGGGGACAAGTGTAGAAACCACAGGACAACTTGCAATCTTGTCTGATATATAAAAATACTTAATATAAAAAATAATTTAGAGCTAAGAGAAATGTCAAATATCTTTTAATACGGCAAATCATACTTTCAGTTTTTTGTTTGTTTCACTATGGTGAAAATACACACAAGATAAAATTTACTGTCTTTTTACCACCTTTAAATGTGGATTTCAGTTGCAGAAAATATGTTTGCCTTGCTAATATTTCTGACTCTCTTTTGAACTGTTTTCCTGAGGCAAACTAAGCTGAGGAATTTAGTGACATTTTGGGGTGTATCAGAACCCCAAATAAAAGCCAGACTTGATTGAGTTATATATAAACACATGCATATACATGAATAAATATATAATCTTTTCCATATACATTGTTGGTTGTAATGTAGAATTCTGACCCATTGCCTCAGGCCTCAGGCTTCTGCAGAGGCTTCTAGATTAACAGGAGATGAAAGGGCATTCCTCTGTCAACAGTAATTGCTACCTTGTTTTCTGTTTACCTTCCTTAGACAAAATGATGTTCCTGGGCTGGAGAGATGGCTCAGCAATTAAGAGCACTTACTGCTTTTGCCAATGACCTGGGTTGGATTCCTAGTACCTATGTGGTGGTTCACAACCATCCATGTCATCTCCAATTCCGGGGGAAGCGAAGTCCTCTTCTGATTTCCATAGGAGCCACGGCATGCAGATGGTGCACATACATACTTGCAGACAAAACATTCATACACATAATAAATCTAAAACATTTTAAAGTGCTGTCTAGTCAGACAGACATACATGATCAGAGTTTCTGTGCATAGATTTTAAGTTTGGACACAAATACACATACATTCATTCGCATTCAAAAATCCAAATTGCTCACTGGCCAGGAACTCACTATGTAGATCAGGGTGGCCTTAAACTTGCAATGATTCTCTTGTCTCTACCTCCTAAATCAGCATATTGAAAATGGTGGTGTTTATTAAAGGTAGGAATGATTTGACCCCCAAGTCTAGACAGAGCAGGATGTGGCATCAAAGACTCCAACCTTGATTCTTTCTGTTCCCTTTTTCTTTAGGAAGTCAATGTGGCTTACAGCAGTGTCTACAGATGAGGACCCAAAGGTGCCTGAAAGTGTCTTTATGACTAATCTTTAAATCACACCTGAAGACCTGGGGTTATTAAGCATTCCCTAAACTGCTTCCTCCTGAATAGGAGATGGGAATAGTGCTGGCATTGTGAACTTCACTGTACAACAAACCCCTTTTCAATAAGAACAATGCTGGCATAAACTTCTTAGATATCTCATTTCTGTACACCAATTAAATAAATGCTCTGCTTATGAAGATGTTTCTTCAATATCTTTATCCATGGGTATGACTTATTAATTTGATGTTACCTAGTAGACTATATTTTATATTATCCATTTAAATTTTGTTTTCTGTTTTGTACCCAGATTCAAGAATATGTCCGTCGTGGCACTTTTGAACATTTAAAGTCTATTTTTTTAGACTGTGGCATATGAGTGCATGTGCATGTCACAGTACATGTGGACAGGGCAGAGGACAACCTGTGAGACATAGTTCCCTTTGCAACCACGTGAGTCCCAAGGATGGAACCCAGTTGTCAGGATTGGTGGTGGTAACCTTTATCTGCCTATCCATCCTACCGGCCCACATGTTTTGACCTAATAGAATTATGTTCTAAATGTTTTTAGTAAGAATTGTGTACAGAGATAAGTGTATTAATGTCTCAGAATAGAAACTTTGGGCCTTGGGCTGGAGAGATGGCTCAGAGGTTAAGAGCATTGACCACTCTTCCTAGAGATCCTGAGTTCAATTTCCAGCAACTTAATGGTGGCTCACAACTATTTATTATGGGATCTGATGGGCTCTTCTGGCCTGCAGGCATACATGCAGACAGAACACTGTATATATAGTAAATAAATAAACCTTAAAGGAACTTTGGGCCTAGTTTAAGTTTTAGCCTGCTAACTCTCAGGAAAGAGAAATATCCTCCTGTTTGCAGACCCTTTAATTTGCATAGTGTTCTAATTTATCAAGCTGTGTTCTAGAACTAATTTAATATGACAACATACTCAGATGACTAATCTAGAAAAAACTCAACTCACGGTTTTTAACTTAAGCAAACAGCCTCAATGCTGAAATTTGATGTTATTGCCTATCTCATCAACATTTGGAACAGTTGCCCGAAGTTGGCAGGCATGGACAGAGAGCCTGCCCTCAGTGCAGGAGACCATAAGCACAGAAGCAGGTGATTATAGGGTGATGTCTCTGAAACCGTGAGACAAAATATGTCTTCTTTCCTTCAAGTATGTTTCTTGTTGTTTAATAAGGCAGTAGGAAAGCTGACCAATAGACAAGGCAGTGCAGGCTTTTTTCCCCATCAGCATTCTTAGGGTATCAGATGAACAGTGCTGGAACAGCTGGCCTTCGGGAATATGATTCTAAACTGTCTTATCCTGATACTCAGGCTCACAGTCCAGCCGGTTAGACTGAGGCTGGGAAGAATTGTGTCTTAAATGTACATTGACATTTGGGGATAAGCCAGGAACACATCCAGTTTCCTTCTTCATCTCACCACCTATTTAACCTTCTTTAGTTATCACAGCCGTGGTTTTCCTATTAAAAATGTGCCGGTTTAAAGCATTCAAAGATGTCTATTTTGACCTATTTGACCACTTCATAATGGCCAAGATCAAAAACAGAACTTATGCTGAAGAGGTTCTGGGGAAAAGGGAACACTTCTGTATTGCAAGCAGGAATGCAAGCTGGTACAGCCCCTTTGGATGTCAGTATGGCGATTTCTCCAAAAATTAGGAAAACAACCTTCCTCAAGACCCAGTAATACCACTTTTGGGTATATACCCAAAGGATGCTCAATTGTGCCACAAGGACATGTGCTCAACTATGTTCATAGCAGCTTTGTTTGTCATAGCCAGAACCTGGAAACAACCTAAATGCCCCTCGAATGAAGAATGGATAAAAATGTGGTACATTTACACATTGGAGTACTACACAGCAGAAAAAATTAATGATATCTTGAATTTTGCAGGCAAATGGATGGAACTAGAAAACATCATTTTGAGAGAGGTAACCCAGACACAGAAAGACAATTATTATATGTACTCACTCATAAGTGGTTTTTAAACATAAAGCAAAGAAAATCAGCCTATAAATCCCAATCCCAGAGAATTTAGATAACAATGAGGACCCTAAGAGAGACATACATAGATCTAATCTACATGGGAAGTAGAAAAAGACAAGATCTACTGGGTAAATTGGGAGCATGGGGACCTTGGGGGAGGGTTAAAGGGGAGGGGAGAAGCAGGGAGGAGAGCAGAGAAAAAATGTAGAGCTCAATAAAAACCAATTTAAAAAAATGTCACTTCATGTGACTTAAAAGCTTTACATGCATTCTATCCTTTGAACTTTTTACCATTTGCTGGAGTGGGTGCTCTAATTTTCAGGTTACAAATGAGGCACTAACCCTCAAGTTCCTTTTATGACTTTTCAGCTTTAAATTCAAAGAAAACTCTTAGATCTATTTTATTGCACTTCCATAGGTTTCTTTCTTCTTTCCTTAAATCAGGTTCTTTCCATTTCTTTCTTTTGTGATATTCCATCTGCAATGATTTTTGCTAAAACAGTGCGTGGGTAGTTGTGGGCGATATAGCAGAAGTAGGGGTGGGGATGGGTTATGACACTTGCCACTATCCTTCCTACCAGTTCCTTGTGACCTCTGTCTAGGTTTACTCTTCCAGCTGTCCCTGCACTTGGCTCTGGGCTCCGGTGTCAGCCTTGGCTGCAGAGCTTCCGCCGAGCATCTGCTGGCCTCATATCCTCAGCCCAAAGCCTCAGATGATCCCCCAAAGGGATACAATGGGTCAAGGCAAAGCATCAGAGGGCCGTCATTCACCCTAGCCCTTCCAGAACGTGAGGCATGGATTATCATCAGTATCATGGGAGTGAGGTATAGGCAGAAGTAGGCTCATCCTAGAGGATGGGGTTTGGACTGTCTGTTATGTTTTCTTATTGTCGTGACAAAACACCAGACAAAAACAACTTAGGAAAGTAAAGTTTCAGTTCTACTCACAATCTGAAGGTCCAATGCCACAGGAGGTGTGGTGAAGAGGGCTGCCCTCGCTGTGACAGCAGACTGGTCACTCTCTGCAGTCAGGAAGCAGAGAGAGATGAATGTTAGCTTTCTTCTTTTCATCCAGCCCATGGTCTCAGACCCTAGGATGTTGAGTCCCATATTTGGGATTCATCTCCCAAGTTAAGCTTCTATGGAAACTCACAGAAATACTCAGTTATATTTCACTTCCCAGGTGACCTTAGATGACTGATTTTGATCATCCACTCTCTGTTTCTTTTCACATAGTGGGCCTTGTTACTATGCCATGACATGGCGTGAAGGCCCCCTCAGCAGGTGCCAAATGTCCAATTCTATGATCATGAGGTAAATAAACTTTATAACTCACCCTGTCTGGAGCATTCTCTTATATCATCAGGCAATGGACTGACAGAGCCAGTTAAATGGGAGGGAATATGGCTATGTTTTTACGCCAGTTTTATCTTCCATCACAATGACTTAGTAATGTTATCTAGGCCATGGGTTATTCTGAGGATGGAAGAAAGAGATGAAGCAAGTTGCACAGCAAGCAGCAGTTGATATATAGTAACCAGAATATATTTAAATAACCATTGTTTTGATATATGACAAATGAAGTAAGCTTGCTTGGCCTGAGAGGATTAAACATTATCATGCGGGTAAAACAATTTTAGTCACAGCACTGGTGCATATGTGAGCATGGTCCCCTATGGCCCTGGTGTTTTACTTCTTCCAACACTATTTGTTCTTCCTGGCTTCACCTTTTATTGCATGGCTAGACCTATTCTCCCCCCATTCCACAATACCTTCTTACTAACTCACCCATATTTTCTGCTTCTGTTTCTTGCTCCAATAATGCGTGAAGCAACATCTTAGAGCCAGAAGGTGGTGGCTCCCGTTACCAGCTTCCTTCTTTATGGGTAAGCCTTGGGGGAAGTGGATGGGTTGCCAGTGCCCTCAGACATGGGTATGATTAGCACACCTTCCAGGCAGCCAGCAAAAACCCTTCCACTGGATCTGCTGAGGTATTGCACAAGGAAGAGATTCGTTAGATGCCAGGAAGAAGAAACTGCTGGTTCTGGGGGACAGACTCTTCTCTTCTGTAAGGAGATGGACTTGCAGAGAACAAAGTCTATCAAAGCCTGAAGTCTCCAAGGTAAACCCTACAGGTTTCTTCTCCTTAGGAATCCCCCTTTCCATTTTTCTACTAAAGGTGCCTCCCTGAGGCCCTCTTGGAATGCCTAAAAGTTTTCTATTTGGTTGTTCAGTAGGGGTTTGGAAATTTTAGCTGTATGGATGGCTGCCCTTAGAATGTAGATGTTACCCTAGTGCCATTATTTTTGGCATAATATAGCTATTTGTTTGGGAAATGTAGGCATGGACAGACAGACAGGCACACACACACGCACGCACACACTTTGCTATATTAAGAGGCTGCCTCTGAGTTTGGTGGCCAGTTCTGGTTATGAGAGGACATTCCTGAACTATGAATGAGGTTTAGTGAGACAGCTCCTGCACAGGCTCAGAGAAAGAGTATTGTGATAACTAGAGGCCATTTTTGATCCCTGCCGGGTGGACTTAGAGATGTTATTTCAGGCTCTGTTTCTTAGATTCCTCATCTAATCTATAAGATGGAAGGGGTCATAATGCCAATACCCACTCCAGTGGAAGTCTTGGGAATTGACATGAATAAAATCCCCAGAAATTCTGCTACTCAGGGCTGGGAGGTGAGCTCCTTAATATGATGTTAGCAAGCCTACATTTCCTTGTTTTTTTTTTTTTGTCTTTTTTGTTTTTTGTTTTTTTTTAAAAACCTTGCTGACCATATTTTATACAACATGGTACTTTATCTGAAGGTGGAAGCTCATCTTTGATTCTTTCTAAAAAAAATCAGTGATGTATCAGACTATGTTTCCTTCCCTCCTTTCTGTGGTGTTTGCAGCATGAAAAGACCCAGTGCCTGTTGTTGAATTTTTGATTGTTATCCTTAGACATGGCATCTTCTGAAATGTGTTAGCTGGGTACCAACTGTGAGAAAGTGGGGCAGTAGAACAAAGATGATGAGCACACACCACAGAGATACAAACGAGCACCTTGAAAATGGAAGCTCAGACTGAGGGATTGTTAAAGGGGTGCTCAGGGGATCCCAGAGCAGGCAGAAAGGTTAAAGGGGTGCTCAGGGGATCCTGGAGCAGGTAGAAAGGGTTCATCATTCAGACTGGGCCAGGACTAAAAGGATTACCTTGAAAGTTTGCCTCATGGGCTGGAATTTGATTTGGTAAAAGAGAGGTGCTGTTCAGGCCAAGGTGTAGCAGGGAGCAAGGCTTTGCTTTAAGAGGAAGCAGTTCTAGGGTAGAAAGGGATGGAGCAGGGTGTCAGTCCTGTCATTCAGGAGAGTAATCTTGATGAACAAACAAAACTGAACTCTTCTGCTACCCTAAAAAATGTTGTTAGGAAGCAATAGAAGGAAGCATCAAGCTTTTGGGTTCTTTCCGGTGCCAGTGACAAGCAGCCCCCAATGGCCTCCCAGGAATTCGATCATACAGGACTGGGGACCTCAGCACATGGTACCTCGCCAGGCAGTCACAGAGAGGAGACTGATGGTTCTGGTTATCATCTCCTGGATGGATCACAGGATGTTCAGAGAGGAGTACTGCAAGCCCTCGGGGTAAGTCAGCCTTGGCCACAAAGTAGGTTTATATAAGATGGAGCAAAAAGCTATATGGATTCCCTCCAAAATTTCTCAGTTATTTTTCACCAAGTCATTAAAGACAAGGTGGGTCCATGGAGACCCAAAGAGTAGAAATGGAGAATCAGTCTCTCCTAGGGTATATCCCAGCAAACTCTGGAGAGTTTGTTCTAAGGCTCTTCCTTGTTTCTTGGTGTTTTCTGACGGCTCCTGTCAGGAGGTTGAGTTCTGTGAAGTTCCCCTTGCTTTCCTCCCATCCCCTACCTCCCCTCTCTCCCCCTCCCTTATCCTCCCCTTTCCCTCCCTCCCCTTCCCTTCCCCTTCCCTCTTTTCCTTCCCTGTGGTCCTGTGGATGGGACCCAGGTCCTCATGCTTGTCAGGAAAATACTCTATTATTGAACCTGAGATCCATTCCTTTGTGCTTTTTAAAGGTGGGGTCTTACTAAATCACACAGGTTGGACTTGAATTTATTCTGTAGCTTAGGTAGATGTTTCTGCCTTATTCTCCCAAGTGGCTGGGTTTGCAGGCCTATGATACCAGTGAATGGTCATATTCTGTATTTTAAATAAAAAAAATTAAAACAAAAATTTAACAGCTGTTTCCCCTTTTCCTATTATAATTCTAAACAAAACCTTTTTAGAATGAGATTTTGCTCAGTTAATTCAGGCTTAGCATTTTAACCATTTAAAGTCATGATATTTCCTCCATTCTGAGGAAAATAAAGATAGTATTATGCCTTTTATCTTTTTTCTTCTCCTTTTTTCAGGCCATCCAGATCCTGAATGCAATACTGATTCTGGCTCTGGGTGTTTTATTGAGTTGTTTACAGCATTTGTCTCACCACTTCAGGCATTTCTTCTTCTTCACCTTCTACACAGGCTACCCACTCTGGGGTGCTGTGTTTGTGAGTATTCATCCCTTCCGCCACAGACCTCTCTCACCCAGCACTGCTAGGGTGCTGCAGTATCAAAGTGCTCTTTGAAGATCACCAGCTGTGGTTTTGTTTGTAATTTCTGACAAAAGTAGGCAAAATCCCCTTTCTTTCTAATTATAGGAACCACTTCACTTCATATAATAATTTCCAGTTCCACCCATTTTCCTATGCAAGTTATGGCTCAATAAAATTCCATTGTGCATATTGACACATTTTATTTATCCACTCATTTATTGATGGGCATGATAGACATGGCCAGTTCCATCTCCTGGGTGGGACTTAGAGTTCTTGGATATGCACGCATGCGTGCACGCACGCACGCACGCACAACACACACAATCCACAACCCTACAGCTTTGAAGCTTTATAGACTCAGGAACACAAAATGTTTTCGCTTCTGTGCAGTGCCTACATTTTAGATTTTTTTTATATGTACCTAAATGTGTGTGGGCTCTCTCTCTCTCTCTCTCTCTCTCTGTCCCTCCCTCCCTCCCTCCATAAATTGTGAAACTAGAATAGAGACCAAGAAAGAAGAAAAAAGGTTTTAAGGGCATGAGAAGGGGCAACAGAATACATGTATCGTGAAAGTAGATTGCTGGCTGCTGTCAGTTCTCAGCCTGATAGAACAAAAGAATTTCAGACGTTCCACAAGCATGAAGTTTTCTTTTCTCAGAAAGTGAGATTAGTTTGTTTTAAAATGGAAGGGGAGCAAGAGACTGGCTTAGCAGTTAAAAGCATTGGATTTCCCCCCAGAAGACCCAGCTTTGATTCCCAGCACTCACATCTGTAACTCCAATTCTAGATTTGATGTCTTATTCTGACCTTCACAGGCACTACACATATGTGCATAGACATATGTGCAGGCAAAACACTCACACACATACAATAAAATGTGAAAAAGGAAGGGATCAGGGAGCCAGTGTCCCATTCACCTCAGCATCGCCAGAAGACTGATTCCAATTCTAGAAGCTTCTTTCTGGCTCTAAAGCATTTCAGGGCAAGTCCAAGGTGTATGACCCATTCTCCCTTTCTGCCCTTGCCTATAGTCATCAATCCCTTCCAAGCCCTCCCCACGGTGAACATGCCTACTGTGTGTCCCTTATACAGTCCTTTCTATTGCTTCAGCTTTCATAATCCTATCAAGGATGTGGTTTTAGAGACTAAATGTAAACTTTTGCCCTCAGTTTCCTTGGTAGGCTATCAGAAATAGCAAAAGAATCTTCTTTTGGGATCTCTGGAACTAAACAATAGCTATGTATTGTTAATTTGGATGCTTTCCGTATCCTGGGCAAACACATACTCCTGTTTTTGTATCATTCATTTTAGTACCACAGCTGTTAGCAGGTGATGTTAACATGGGGATATGGTATCAGGTGGGAAAGGAAGCTGAGGGGAAGAAAGGCTTAGCAGTCTACCCAGGAGATGCAGCTGGCATTGAAAAAGAAGGTTCTCTTTCACAAAGCACAACAGAGGGGAGGCCCGTGATAATCTATTATCTGAGGCAGGAAACTCAAAGCCTCCTCTTGCATTTTCTTTTTAATTCTCTCTTACACTGTATACCAACCACAGTTTCTCCTTCCTCCATTTCTCCCAGTCATCCCCATCCCACCCCTCAGATTCACTTTGCCTTCATTTCCCTTTAAAAGAGAGCAGACCTCCCAGGGAAATCTACTGAGCATGCCACAACAAGTTACAATAAGACTAGGTACAAACCATCATATCAGGGCTGATGAGGCATTCTGATAGGAGAAAAAGGATCCCAGGCTCAGACTAAAGAGTCAGAGACAACCCTCATTCCCAGTGTTAGGAGGCCCACAAGAATACCAAGCTACACAACCATAATATATATGCAGAGGATCCAGCTCAGACCCATACAGGCTCTGTGATTGCTGCTTCAATCTCTCTGAGCCCCTATAAGCCCTGCATAGTTGATTCTGAGGGACATGTTTTCCTAGTGTCCCTGACCCCTCTGGCTCCTACAATCCTTTTCCCTCTTATGTGGGGTTTCCCAGGGCCTGCCCGTGTTTGGCTCTGGGTCTTTGCATCTGCTCCCATCAGTTGCTGGGTGACACCTCTGTGATGACAGTTGTACTAGGCACTAATCTATGAGTATAGCAGAATATCATTAGAAATCATTTTGTTGACTTTCAGAATTCAGTAGTTGAATTTTATTCAGCAAGCCTTTGTTCTCCAAGATTTAGTAACTCCTGTTGAAGGAGTGCAGAGGAGAAAGTGGTCCAGACTACACAGTCCCTTTATCTGTCTTACTTTCTGTTTTAAACAGTTTATCTGCTCAGGATCCTTGACAGTTGCAGCAGGGAGAAAGCCTACAAGGATGCTGGTAAGAGTCAACTCTTCCCTTTTTCTCTATGATCAAAGGAGCAGAAATAAATTACCCACCAACAGTAAGAAGGCAGAGGTTGGTGAATCCAGCTGAGGAACCAAGTCTCATTTAATGCACAAGAAAATCAATTTTCTTTAAGCATTCAGTGGTAGATAACAAAGGAAATCAGATAAACCATGAATACTCATGTCTGGGATTGTTATTATGAATACTGAGTGAATCTGAAGCTTAGAAGCTGGCTTCTTAATTTTTGT
>NW_004949154.1:1783367-1788987 GCF_000317375.1 Microtus ochrogaster | reverse complement strand
CATGTTAAAGTTAAAGCCTTCCTTTTTATTTAAACAGAAAAGGGGAAATGGTGTAGAAAGTTCTTCTGTATATGTGTTGCTTTTATTGGTTAATGAATAAAGAAGCTAGCTATAATAGGGCAGAGTAGAGCTAGGCAGAGGGGGGGACTAAACCGAATGCTGGGAGAAAGAAGGCTGAGTCGTGAGAAGCCATGTAGCCCCACCAGAGACAGATGGAACTTTACCTGGTAAGCCACAGTCACATGGTGATACACAGATTAATGGAAATGGGTTAACCAAAGATATAGGAACTAGCTAACAATATGCTTCTTAAGTGATTGGTCAAGCAGTGATTTTAATAATAGTATAGTTTCTGTGTGATTATTTTGGGAGTCTGGATAGCCAGGAAACAAACAAACAGCCTCTAACAACAATGTATCCTCAGCTGTCCTGGAACTCACTCTGTAGACTAGGTCACACTCCTGAAATGTATATTCCTGACAAGATTTTTCTCCTGAGCATCAAACTGAATCATCAATTTTGCTTCTAGTTATAAGTCTGAAAGGTCCCAAACCCAACTTCTACTATCCCTCAAACCTGTCCTGTGAGATTGCATCTTCATGTAAGCTGGTGGAAACTCCATCCTTTCAGATTCTTAGACTAAGAATATGAATATATGTCAATTTCTCTTTTCACATTCCTGAAGCCAGTATTTCAGCGAATCAAATGGTTTTCATATTCAAGCTTGTGTTTGGCCTTTGCTCATCTTTCTTCTCATGGCATTCTATGTAGCCTCCTAAGTGGGCTCTCTGCTTCCATTTGTGAACCTCATTTTCCTGTTCTTAATTAAGACAAAGTGACACTTTTTAGGCTATTGATTTGTTGCCTCTTTGCTCAAAACCCTCCAACAATTTTGCATTTTTCTCAGAATTAGAACTAAAGACTTTCCCCCATAAGTTGCAGGGCTTTATATAATATATATCTCTGTAAATTCTGATTTATTTTCCTAATCTTATTCACCTTGGCATCCTTGCTTCCTGGGGACACTGTGGCCTTACGGACTTTGAACTGTCTTCTTTACCCGGACTTCCCCTGGACCATCTGGGGAAATGCTCAGTTATTTATTCCTGCCTCTACAAGTTATTACTGCTGAATGTCACAAGATCCACCCCTTTTTCTAGAATTCCATTATTGCTATGGCATTCTATTAACCTCAATGCTTAGTTGCTTAAAAATATATGGCATAATTTACATGGCAGTGTATTTATTGTTTTCCTTTTTTAGTGTTATTTTCTTCTTTATTTTGTAAGCATATTGGAGATAAACAAGAACATGACATCTCCTCACAGTGAAACTTACTAAACTGCCTTGCATTTCGATATTCTTAAATTTGCCTGGGATGCTCTTAGAAATTGATTGGAAAATGGGATTACAATCATCTCAGCTCATAATGACACCTCTTTATACTGAGTTTTCATCGATGTTAAAAAACATTTACACACATGGGCTGTTTTCCTCATTTATGGTGTGGAATCTCGGGTCTGTCTATGGCTATGAGGGAATTGTAGTTGCGTGGTGATGATCTAGTTCTGCCCTTCCATTTGTGTTTTCAGAGAATAGACTATCTAAACATGGCCGTCTCATGCTCCGGAAACTCGTTTCCTTGCTCTGCTTCCTGTCTCAATGATGGGTCAAAGTGCTTAGAATTCCTGGAATCACCACCATGCTTTAAAAAAAAAATAGAATATGAACTTTAGCTACACTTCTTTTTCCATTCTGAGTTTTTGTCCTGTGAAAATCTCACTTCTCCAAGAAATACTCAAGGGTCATTTTCAGTGAAAGTCGCCCCCCTGCCACTTTTTGCCAACTAAAGTATTTCTTAGCTCAACAAATTGTCTTGTGTATTCCTCTTTTTGTTTCTTCTAGGGAAATTTTTGCTCTCTTTCTGGGCCATTTTCCCAGTATTTTAGTCAACATATTTCTTAGTTTTAACTCACTAATCTTTCAGTTTCTTTGAAACATAAATTGCTTTGTATTTATTTTTTTAATTTTTTTAAAAATTTCACATTACATCCCAACCACAGTTATCCCTTCCACTCCTCCTTCCTCCCACCACGCCTTCCCCTCAGGCCACTCTCCATCCACTCTCCTCCAAGGGTAAAGCCTCCCATGGGTAGTCAACAAAGCCTGGTACATTAAGTTGAGGCAGGACAAAGTCCCTCCCGCTACATTAAGGCAGAGCAGGGCTTTCCACTATATGAAATGGGCTCCAACAAGCTAATTCATGCACCAGGGATAGATCCTGGTCCTACTGCTAGGGGCTCCTCAGATGGACCAAGCTACACTACTGTTTCCCACATGCAGAGGGCCTAGTTCAGTCCCTTGGAGGTTCTACAGCTGTCAGTCAAGAGTTCATGAGTTCCGTCAAACTTGGTTCAACTGTCTCTAGGTTTCCCCTTCATGATCTTGACCCCCCCCCCACCTTGGTCATATATTCCTTCCTCCCTCTCTTCAACTGGATTCCCAAAACTTGGCCTGGTCTTTGGTTGTGGATCTCTGCATTTGGTTCCATCAATTACTGGATGAAAGCTCTATGATGACAGGGTAGTCACCAATCTGATTACAGAGGTGCCAGTTCTGACACCCTCTCTGCTATTCTAGGAGTCTTATCTAAATTGAGATAGGGTCTCATATATTACAAGGTAGCTTTGAATTTTAATCTCTTAATCTCTGGAATTACAAGCATCCTCAAAGACACCCAGTTTATACAATACTAAAGATTGATTCCAGGGCTTTTATACATTAGGCAAGCATTTTACCAACTGAGCTGTATACATCAGCCTCTTCTTTGTCTTTTTTTGTTATTGTTGTTGGATTGCACCATGCAGGAATCTTTGTTTATGGGTGCTTGCACTGCATCTAGAATGCTGTTAGGTGTGTAAATAAATAGCTCTTTAAATGGAATGTTGCTAAGGTGTTAAATCATGTTCTACATACATTAATGGACTTTTTTGTTTGTTTTAGATGCAGAACAGTTTTGGGATGAACATTGCCAGTGCAGCCATTGCATTTGTTGGAACTGCGTTCCTCTCTGTACATCTGGCACTCAATTCCCAGGCACTCAAGGGCTGCCAGTCTTCACAGTCACCTGACTTATGCGTTTACCTGGGTTCCTCATCAGACGTATGTTTTAAAGCTGCTAATAACAGATTTCAAGCCATTCAAAATATACAGAAAAGCAGTATGTTGTATAGAATGTTGATTTTGCTCTTTACTAGTTTTGTAGTGAAGGGCATATTAGACAATCTGTCTATATTTTAACTTTCTTTATCTTTGAAGTGAAGATAATAACAGGTAGCTCCCATCTAATGGATTGGCATAAAATTCAATGTGTTAATATTCGGTAAGTAATGAAAACAGTGCTTAGCTATCATGTTGTATTATTATTACTACTATTTATTTATACTCTCCAGAGAGAATACATTAAACAATTTGTTTCACATACCTTTGTTTGATGACAAACTTCGGAGACACACAGCTTATTCTGCCATTTAGACCTTGAAGCTATTCTTACAAATTTGTATATATTTTATTTTATGTGTGTGAGTGTTTTTGTCTGCATATATGTATGGTACCCCATGCATGCCTGGTGTCCAGGAAGGCCTGAAGAGGGCACTAGATCCCCTAGAACTGGAGTTACAGACAGTTGTGAGCCGCCATGTGGATGCTAGGAATCAAACCCAGGTTCTCTGCAAGAACAAGTGCTCCTAAGTGATGATGCATTTTAGCCAACCCTGGAGCTGCTGTTTCCGAAGGTATCCTTGCACTGTGTCTGCCAGCTGAGATCCTCTAAGCAAGAGCCCATGTTTGTAACACCTGACACAGGGCAGGGACAAGGCGGGCACATGGTCGAATGTACCCTGTGGTAAATGCTTCTATTTCCGGAAGCTTCAGGAAGAACAGAACAATGGGCTGTGTGCTGACTGGTCATGGAGACCCTCCAGACTGTCAGCTCTGTCATGAATGAGCCCTAAGATGACCTGGTTGTTGACAAATACGGCAGAGTTGTACTTTGGACACTGTTTTACCTTGGGAGGCTGTGGACTTTCGACTATAGTGACTTCAGTTCAGATCCATAATTTCTAGTAAAGATTAACTCAGCCCTTCTCAATTGAGGACCAATTGATTTATCCTTTAGTGAAGGGAGATGAATGTAGTCAAGATTGAGCACCTTCTGAGTGTGTGTCTATGTTTTGTTATTGTAACAAACCACCGAAGGCTGGGTCCTTTATTTTAATCCAAAGCAGTATCACACCATTAGAAAACACCTAAGATCTACTGCTGTGATAAATGCCGCGCCATTCATGGCTTAACCAATCTGTATGTATGTGTAGCGGCATGAGCCCTCTCCTTAGGAGACTTGGTGGAAGACGCAGGTTTTCCAGGTTTAGTGGTGCAGGCATCTAATTCCAGCCTTCAGGAGCTGGAAGCAGGAGGGACGAGAAAGAGTTCAAAGTCATCCTCAGCTACAAGTTTCAGGCCACTTTATCTGAACAGCAAAAGCAAAAACAGCCACAGCAAGATACCTTCAGCTGGGGGCTGAAGAGACGGCTCAGAGGTTAAGAGCACTGACTGCTCTTCCAGAGGTCCTGAGTTCAATTCCCAGGAACCACATGGTGGCTCACAACCATCTGTAATGAGGTCTGGTGCCCCCTTCTGGCCTGCAGCATACATGCAGACAGAATATTGTATACATAATTAATAAATAAGTCTAAAAAAAAAATACCTTCAGCTGTGGAGGCTGAAGAAATGCCTCAGGAGCTAAGAGCACACACTGCTCCCCAGAGGACCCATGTTCAGAGGACCACATCAGGCGGCTCCCTGCATAAGGCTGCAACTCCAGAGACTCTGGGGCCACTCCACCCACAAACGTGCACACACATGGAGTTGAAAACAAATTCTAGGAAAAGAGAAAGACGCCTCCGCAGGTAAAGGCACTCGTCTCTGAGCCAATGACCTATGTTTGATCCTCAGGTCATACATGGTGGAAGGAAAGCGCCAACCCCCGCAAGTGGCCCTCTGCTATCCAAATGTGTGCCATGACACTCACGAGCCCCTAGACACACAGTACATAGACATGCAATAGGCTTTAAGAAAAAGAAAACACTCCACAATTTGCAGGATAATGGCTCACTTTCAACAGCTTTTTCTAAGTGGCTCGTGAGATAGCCCTTATTCATTGCTGACCGTAATAAATTTCTACCTCCTACCCTAGACATTAGCAGGCCTGCTCCCTACACTGTGGCCTTGCAGGTGTCTTGGCTGACCTCTCAAATAGAGCACAGGTCTCCACTTTCTTTGTCAAACGAGAAATTACAATAGTGAGATAGGGCTTCTCTCGGCTGTGGGTAACACAGCCTCCCTAGAGGGTCCTTCTACAAGAGGGCCCTGCAGACCCCCAGCAAATGAACTGAGCTGCAACCCACGTAGCTTGTGGATTCTCCGTGTGTCCATATATCCATTTTATAGACCTGTCGTGTGTCATCTACACAATCCCTTCTGCCACAACCATTCCCACTGTTGTTGTTTGCTTGTTGGTTTGTTTGTCTTTTTTTCTTTCTTTTTTTTTCTTTTTTTTTTT
>NW_004949154.1:1776877-1782982 GCF_000317375.1 Microtus ochrogaster | reverse complement strand
ACACACACACACACACACATATATGGACTAGAATGTGTTTGACTTCGTGACTATGTTGCCTGTGTTCCTCATATTATGTATCTAAGTACACTATGTGCATACCTGGTTCTTGAGGAAGTCAGAAGAGGGTATTAGATCTCCTGGAACTAAGGTTCAGATAGTTGTGACAAAGCATATTGGTACTGGGAACTGAACCCAGGTCCATTGCAAGAGTGGCAGATGCTCTTGTCTGCTGAGCTAGCTCTCTATAGGTGCTCGGCAATAATGGAAAGGTAACTTCTGCAGTAATGTGTTATGGTTCTCCAGCATTGTATTTTGGTCTGTGACTCTAATATAAATGCCTACCCTTCCCCTCTGAAATCCTGTTGGTGGAATCATGAAGGGATCATTTTTTGTTAATTTTGCTAAACTGCGTATTAATTTCTGTAACTTATTATATTGATAAGTGTTAGTGATAGTGTCAGAATTTTTCTCCTTTGATTCCTTCTCCCCTTGACTGATTCACATAGGCTAATCTAGAAATAACATATATATTTCTCCTAGGAGGGCGTTTTCATGATTTTGGATCGATAGTGGATCCCTTCTTCACAATTTGTGTGTCTGCACCTTCTGTCTAATTTGTGTCTCCCCTTATTCCCTGCTGAGGGTTGTGCAGTCTATTTTCTCGCTGACAATTTTTCCCAGTGAATGTTACCACTGCTTTGATCTGAGGCGTCCTTTGCCTAGGGCCTGGTGTCTCTGATGCTGATCCTTACCCTGCTGGAGCTGGCCGTGACCATTTCCATCTCGGTCATGTGGTGCCTAGGAAATGTCTGCGGTTTAAGAGAGGTGAGATTGTGGAAGTGAGGAGCAAGTTCTATCATCTGCAAATCCCACAATGTACGAAGCTAGTTCTGATTTTCAGAATGAGAAACTTTTATATGGTAATGATTTGTGGGCTTCTGGGAATTACTTACTAGATCAAAGCGTGAGATGGAGTAAGGTTGGAAATGATTCAGATTTGAAAACGTAAGCAATATATTAATATACATTTTAATACAGTTAAACTAATTTAAATTATTTTATTGTAATTTTTTACTTTTGAGTTGTATAACTCAGGATGACCACATATTCTTTCTGGATATTTAGATCGTCTAATTTAGTTTCTTAAAATTTTCCACTTTCAATATTTTTTTTGCCCAAGAAAGCTTTACACAGCCTTACATATATAGGAATATAAAATAGGTATTTAGACAAAACATTTACGGATATGAATAATAAAGAAATTTATTTAAAACAATTAGTTGGTATGTAATTTTACCACTTATTAAAGACCAACACAAACTTGCATATTAATGGAATGAATGTGCATGATGATTTTTCCATAATAATTAAACCTTGGCTATATATTGGATACTGCAGGATGGAGATCATCTTGTTTCTGAGAGTTGATTAATGCTCTGATTTAATTATTCTCAAGGCCAGGAAGAGTGCTTTGCATTAACATAAAGTACAAAGTGACAGACATATATTTACTGTTTATGGCCATTCCAAAAACTGCTGGAAATTCTAGCCTAATCCTGAGTCAAAGTTCATTCAACAATGTTTCATGAAACATGTCAACAATCCAAACAGTAATTTTTAAAATTGAATAGTCTATCATGAAACAACCCAAATATATGCTAATTTGTGGCTTACACGCTAAGGAAGAATAGTAGAAAAATATTACAGGTATTTGATTTCTGTAATTACACTACTATGCTTTTATAGGAGAGGTTGCTGCCATGCATAACATACAAAGAGTATTCAATCTGAGCAGCATCCACTGACATTTTGTGGTGTTGCAGCAGCCACACCAAGTCAGAACCAAGCTTTCAGTGAAGGCAATGCAACTCAAAACAGGCAAGCAAGGCCAGAAACACTTTGGGAAGGTTATACATTTGATTTTTATTGACTTTCCCCGCACAATCTCCATATTCAGTTCTGGGACCACATATATGTAGCATCAACCTATATAAATGAAGCTGGAAATGTTTTGATTGTCTCCTGATCCATATAGATATAATCATTCTTCAGTGTTTAATAGGATAATCACCAGTGAAGGAGTATCTTTGGATCTGTGATAGTGATCATGATGACTTTAAGAAGGGATGGAGTGGAGAGGGGAGATGATGACCCTCTTCTTGAGAACTGATGTCTCATTTTCTAGGCAGTTTCTTCACCTCCTAATTCTGTGGAATCGGGAATAGCTCCTGATGGAAGTGATTCGGAGAACCTCAATACTCAGCCTTAACTCACCAAAGACTGAGAGCTTCACTTGAGAACCCAGGAGAGAATGAGCAGATGAAACGCAATCTTTCTGTCACGGCACAATCCATGAGAAAGCTGGGCACCTGTTCCAATCCTGTCTGCCATCTCTGTAAATTCACTATGGCATGTTCTAGATTTTTATGAATAAATGTATTTCCTTAGACATTCTTTGATTTGCAGCTCCTATGGTCATTCTTCCAAAGCTGATACCAGAAACTCAATCTCTTTGTCTTTTTCTCCTATTCTACTGCTTTGTGAGATTTAAGGATGGAAGATTATTTAATACTTAATTTTCTTTTTTCCTTTCTTCCTCTCTCCCTCCATCCCTTTCCCCCCTCTGTCTCTCTCTTTCTTCACAGTGTCTCATGTCCTGTAGGCTGGCTTCTAACCTATATAGCCAAATCTGGCTTTGAATTTATTTTCCTATTTTCACCTCCCAACTTTCAGAATTAGAGGCATGTGCAAGCATACTCAATTTGATATTTTATACTCACAGTCCTCCTCAAAACTGCGGAGATTACAGTTTCAATCCCGATTGTGGGTATTCTCCGTAAAATCTCAACTGCAGCCACCTCATGGGAAGGGGGATGAGCCAGATCGGTTTCAGCACAGAAAACAGTGCTCTTGATTTTGGCTGACATCAGTATTACAGTCTAGCAAGTAAAAACAAAACAAAAAAAGAAGCATTGTGATTAATTTATGCTTTACTGTACTTGAAGTTTAAATCTTCAGACTCTATTTCCATCAGTTTCTAGAAGTTACACATGTCCCAACACAATGGAGACTTGAATTAGTGACTTTTGTTCTTCAAAGGACCTTGGGAAACTATAAAGTAGAGACATGAAAAGAAAGGACAAATTGGCAGATCTGGGGTTCAAATTCAGATGTGTCCCTAACAGCTGTTTGGCCATTTTTCATCAATTCTGCTTCTAATATGTTACAGATAATCTACTTCCTTTTATTTGAATATATCTTCAAGCATCCCTTATCAGAACATATTAACAATGTACAAGGACACTGTGGTTGCCTCACCAGCATTCCCTACAGTCTGAATTGACAGTAACTTTCAGTTTTGGGTAGAATTGACCTCACTCTGAGGTCCAGGGACACGCCCCAAATGATCTTACTTTGATGACTGTGTTGACCCATGTCATCTCCACAGACATTGACTTGACTCTAGTGTGGAGACATCTCCACTAAGAAAGAGGCTTTATAGCTTTCTCATAAAATATGTAACTCAAATATATCTGGAAGTAGAAGCCCTTAGGAGATAATGACTAAAGGTTGCTCAATAATTAAGCTGAAGGCCCCACAAGAGAAATTCAGAAAACAGAAATTGACTTTAACTTAACCACTTCTGGAATATGCGTCTAGAGTCTGTCTCTTGAGTTCATGATGTAAGTGTAGGAGGCCAGCAGACAACCCCTCTCACTGGTAGGAGGCTCATCAGTTAGGGACAGTTGACTGGTTAAAGAGATCCAAGGATCTGCCTGCCTACCCCTTTGTCACTGATGGAATTACCAGGGTATGTAACCATACCTGCCTTTTATTTCATTTTTTAAAATTTGCTTAGATCAGGATCAAACCCATGTTTTCATGCTTACATAGCAAGCACATAATCAGTTGGGTTGTCTCACTAGACCTGCATTTTGTAGTGAACAATTTCTGGTTTTGTTCTTGTTTCCTTTAACTTTTCAAGTTTCTCCAGCTCTTGCTGTTGTTAATTTAATTTTTAAGTATTATTTATACATTTTTCATCTTGTAAGAAAAAACTTCCTTTTCTCAAGGTCTCAGAAAAATGTTTTACTTTTTATTGCTGTATTTTTAAGTGTGTTAAATTATAAATTTTACTTTTGCCTGAAGAGAATATTATTGTGCGGTTGTTGTTATCATAACATCCTTGTAAAAAGCAAAAAATTCTAGAACTTCCACTAAAATGTTGCCATATTCAAATACAGAATTGTACACACACTTCCTGGTTCAGTGACAATTTCCCATCTTGTTAGAACATATTGTTGTAGGTTAATACCATCCCTTATAATGAATGGTTCCTACTATCTAGGACTGATTTCTTCTGTATGCAATTGTTTCATAATTTGTTTATCCTTGCTTATTTACATCCCTATATAATTTTAAAAAGTAACTTGTTAGCATTTTGGTAATATATGGAAATTTTAACTTAAAATAATTTTTAAAACATTTTCATTTATGCTTTGAAGATTTGTTTGTCCATATATGCAAAGTATCTTGATGTAATCCACTCCCAGCTTCCCCTTTCCACTCCTGTACAATCCCTAACTTATCTCCTTCCCACCTTCACGTTCACTCTCTTTCTCTCTTTCGTTTTGTAACCCGCCAGGTCCGTCTAGTGCCGCCTATGAGTGTGCAGGTCTTGTGTAGATATCTAGAGATCATGAGTGCAAAATACTGTAAGCTGAACTTTTGATTAAAAAAAACAAGCCATATAGGATGAAAAATTGTTTAAAAGTTTTGGAATATAGCAGAAATAAAGAATAGACTTGGTTAAACATTCAAATGTAATGATTTTAGCATCATAGAGGGAGAATGCTTGACTTAAGAAAGCTGTCAATGGCCCAAAGATGCTCGATCATACTACAAGGACATTTGTTAAACTATGTTCATAGCAGCATTATTTGTAATTGTCAGAACCTGGAAACAACCTAGATGCCCCTCAACAAGAGAATGGGTAAAGACAATGTAGTACATTTACACAATGGAGTACTACTCAGTGGTAAGAAAAACCAATGACATCTTGAAATTTGCATGCATATGGATGAAACTAGAAAAAAAATGCTCCTTAGTGAGGTAACCCAGACTCAGAAAGATGAACATGGTATGTACTTAGTCACAAGTGGATACTAACTGTAAAGCAAAGGATAATGGGCCTACAGTCCATGACACTAGAAAAGCTAAGTAACAAGGTAAACCCTAAGAGAAACATATGTAGATCCCCCTGGGAAGGGGAAATAGAAGCTCTCCTGACAAAATTGGGAACATGGGCGTAGGAAGAGAGGGAAGGGCAGAAGGGGAGGAAGAGAGGGGAAGAGGAGGAGAACCTGAGGGAATGGCATAGTCGAGATGGGGGAAGGACAGAGACAGAGAGAAAGGAAAAAGATATTTTGATTGAGGGAGCCATTATGGGACTAGCAAGAAACCTGGCACTAGAGAAACTCCCAGGATTCCACAAGGATGACCCCAGCTAAGACCCTAAGCAGTAGCGGCGAGGGTGCCTGAACTGGCCTTGCCCTGTAGTCAGATTGATGACTATCTTAAAAAAGGAAGCTGTCATGGTAACTATTCAGAACACAATATGACAGCTGATATCTAAACCTTGCCTGTGAGTCTGCAGCTCATGATATTTCCTGTCAGGAGATATTCTTATATCTTAAAGTTCAACCACATAAAATGCTTATTTCCCTAACGAAAAGTAAGTTTTTGAGGTATATGGACAGGCAGATAAGAATTAGTGTGAGTTAAACAACCACCTTGGTAGTTATCTGGCCCATAGACGGTGACACCAGACAAAAGCTGTCTACCGGGAGGATTCAAGC
This sequence comes from Microtus ochrogaster, assembly GCF_000317375.1. Lineage (NCBI taxonomy): Eukaryota > Metazoa > Chordata > Mammalia > Rodentia > Cricetidae > Microtus > Microtus ochrogaster. The sequence continues at coordinate 1,777,121 of NW_004949154.1, read as the reverse complement.
AAACATTAGAGCCAGAATGAACTGCATGAATCCAGCTCTGAACATTTCTGAAGTCATTTGGATAAAGAAATAAAGATTTTTTTTCACTTAATGTTCTCACTTGACACTCTAACCTTCAGAGCCATTTGTCCCACGGCCATTTCTGTAACCAATTTTCCATGAAACACTGGAACTTGATGTCAGTCCAAACTGTCTTACTCTAAATCATATTATATATGTGCTTGTATAAAAAATTTCTTTTTTT
>NW_004949154.1:1775591-1776496 GCF_000317375.1 Microtus ochrogaster | reverse complement strand
GAGTCAGTTCTCTACTTCCACCATGTGAGTCCAGACCAGGCCCCCAGGATTGACAGAAAACAGCCTTACCCACAGAACCACCTCATCAAGCCTCTTCATCACTTATTTTGAACCCAGACATAGATCTAAGATGTGGGGATGAAAATATAAGATAGGAAGGAATAAATGAAAGAAGTTTGTAGAAAAAGGAAGATGAGAGAGATTGAGGCTGTAATTCCTTGGTGGAAGGTACCAGAACATACCCTCTAAAGATAACATAATTTAAAACATTTCTTTTGGAGATTTCTGAGTATTTATTTTAAATAGAGTTAGCATTTACTTTTAGAAAACATTTGCTCATGATGAGTTTAAGAGTAAATATCTTTTGAGCTTGGGGACAAACCCCTAACCAAAATGCTACTTGTAATTGATACCTGCTTGGAGAAGGAAAAATCAGTTTTCTCCAGTGGAGTAACACTGGGTATCAACAACTCTCCAGGGAAAGCCCCATGCTTAGGATTAGTTGACCAACACAAAAGGGCTCCATGTTCTTCTTTGTGTGTGTGTGTGTTTGTGTGTGTGTGTGTGTGTGTGTGTTTTATTTGTTTTTTTATTTTTGGTGTTTTGTTTTTGTTTTTTGCTTTGAGAGAGAAGGAACATGAAATTGGGTTGGTCAGGAGGTAGGGAGGATCTGTGAGAAGTTGGGGGAGGAGAAACAATATGATGAAAATACATTCTATGCAAATTAAGAAAAAATATAATGAAAAAATCTAGGCTCTCACTGTAAGCATTGCAGCTCAGATGGAAAGGTATCCTGGTAGTCAGGAGCCCAGAAATGCGACAAAGTCACTGTAACCATAGCAATGTATAGCTCTGCTCCAGGGAAAGGTTTATACAAGTACAACAACTCTGCTCCACCAGGGGGC
>NW_004949154.1:1770810-1775441 GCF_000317375.1 Microtus ochrogaster | reverse complement strand
GTGTTACAGCTCTGCTCCACCAGGGGGCGTTTCCCAGGGAAAGTGTTACAGCTCTGCTCTACTCAGCTCTGCTCTGGCAAAAGTTGTCGTGACTGGGCTCTGCTCTGTCACACCATATGTCATACCACACAGCAAACCTCACTCAAGAGACTTATGGGAAAGGAAGAATCCAGGAGGGTGCCTGCCTAAGGGTGAAAAGCAACAGCAAACTGAACAGGGCATAGATCCTATATAGGGTTTCTTGGGGGGGGGGCAGAGATTTCCAGGGTGGCTTGGGATTGGTGATTTTTTTGCAGCATGATTCTGGAGCAAGCTCAGGGATTGGTAGGGTTTCATGCTCAGGAACCTCAGGGGTTGGTGGAATTCTGTGCTCAGGGATTGGTGAGATTTCAAGCCCTGATCCTGGAGTTATGTCAGGGTCAGTGTGTTTTTCCTTTGCCCTAGTCTTGGGTCTAGTTGGGGGTACAGTGTTTTTTTCCTTGGCCCTTTTCACCCTAAACTAACTTACTAAATAAAGAAACCTGATAGTCAAAAAGAAAGCCAGAGAAAAAGGCATGTGAAGAGTCTGTGTGTGCCAGAGAAATGCTATGTAGAGACGAAGAATTGCAGCTCTGTTATCTCTTCCTTCCAGACAGACATATGGTTAAAACTCAATTTGATAATAGTGCCCAGCCCCAAAGGAAGTCATTTGATCATATGTTCTGATACTTGCTGTTATGGAAGGTGGAACAATATGGCTGTGGGGAACTGGACTATGAGTATAGAATGTGCTAAGCATCTCAGGAAGGGGAAGAATGAAGCTGTTGATAAACACTGGAGCATGAAATAATTGGGATGTCATAGGTCACCTTTCAGTACTGCGTTTACATTTCATGATTTGCTGTTGACAATTCTCACAGAAAAGCATCATCTCCAAACATGGAAGGTTCTTCTCAGTCTGGTAAGTGTCCAAATCTCAAATAGGTTCCTGATTTTGTTGTTGTTGTTGACCACAAACCTTTATATATAACACTGTTAAAGACTATCACATTGCTTCAGGATTTTACTCTGCAGACTTGTGTGGTTTTGCAAAGGTTGAATAAGGGGGTGAGATTACTAAGCCAACCATTTTAAGGCTAGGCTCAAACATCATAGTCTCTGGTAGTTCCTTCTCTGAACTCTACACATGTTCCATCAGGCAACCCTGTTGTAACCTCTTTGACGTACTAGCAGTCTCTGGCCTCTGACCTCCTAGACAATATTTTTTCTTTGTCCTCATCTGCAATATTGTGGGCTAGATGAGTCTGGGATCATGATCCTCAATACTGCCTGCTCCATAATGTGAGCAGTCAATAGCAAGAAGCACTAAATCCTTTCTGTATGAATGAATAAGAATATGGGGCTTAGTTCTTAATTCAAATAGTGTTTTTTTTTTAGATGCACTGATTTCCAAAGATACAGAGGAAAGAAAGTAGCTGGGGCAGTGAAGTATTTTAGGAAAGATTTGGCAATATGTACACTAGAATCCTTTATGAATATGCAATCTTAATCTCTCCTGAGACATTTTATATCCCAGAAAAACAACTCAGGTGATTAGCATACCATACAGAGTATCTTGCAGTCCTGAAAAACCATTCATAGAATTAAACTGAAATATAAGCAAGACAGACCTGTGAATTCCCTCTTGTTTGTTGTGTTCTGAGGTAGTTAACTGTGACATAGTTGAGTGGATACTTTGTCTGGGTAGATTATATTGCTCAGTTCCCACCATTCAGATTTGCCCATATCATATCTGAGTTCACATCCTTCCATGTTTTCATTGTCTTGTTCTTACCATTATAATGTGCCATTACATTATGGTACATAAATGATGTACCATTATACATCAGTTGCCATGGACACATTCAGATAAGGTGTATTTCTTAATTCAAATAATACTTTGGCTAGTTTCAATGGCAGGTTCACTCTGTGGGTCCCATTTTAAAGATCATCTCTTGCACACAGTAAATACTATTCAGTAGACAGGAAGAGAGAATGAGAAGGAGGGGAGGACGAGGGGAGGGAAGAGAGAAGGGAGTGGAGAGAGAGAGAGGATGCGAAGTTGGAGATACATTTAGAAATTGATACTCGTGCTAATACACACATTTCAGCCTTGAAACCAAACTGAAGAACTTATGACGTGGGGATAGTAGATGAAGCTTCTAAGGACCACACCTGCTGTTAATTCTACTTCCTTTCATTTTCTCAGTGCCTAGATGCTTCAATATTAGGTTCTATTAATCCCATGTCTCAGGCAGAAGTATGCTCTAAGATGCTCAAGTTTCTCTGTTCACCCTGCAGATGTCTCAGTCTTCTGACTCCCCATTATAGCAAGAAAACGGAAGCACTGATACTAATCAGCTGGGAGACTTATCTGCATGGAGATAACCACTGCATTCAAAGTCAGCACATCTAACTGCCCACCCGGAGCACACCACTTCTCCATGTAACAGGATCCTTTATCCCCGGGTAGTTCAGTTTATGAAAAAATGGACACAGAAAATAAGAGCAGAGCAGATCTTGCGCTCCCAAACCCACAAGAATCCCCCAGGTAAGTAAAGACTATTGCTTTCCCATTGAAGTTATTCATCAAGACAGAGAAATTCACAGTGCTGGGCAGTCAGATGCCAATCCTTAGATTTATGCATGGACTCAAGTAAGTTACTGAACCATGCTCACACGTTCTTAGTGTCTTTCTCTTCAGCAGTTGGCAGCAGGTGTTTACTTGACTTGAAAATTGGCAATACCATATTTTCTAACACGAGAGACGTATGGTTTAGGGTGTGAGACAGGGAGTTTGAACATCCAGATCTCTTGCCTCAGTGTTTGAAGTGGGTTTTGGGAGTCAAAGGCATTCATTCTAAGATGACCACATTTCTGTTGGCCTTTGTGAAACTTAAGGCATGGAATCCTGCACCCAAGATTAAAATATTAAAGGAGATTGAAGTAGTCCTTCAAAGCAGTTCTCTGCATATGAAGTTGTGTGTAGCGACAAAATGCATGCAGATACATTTCTATGATAAAATGATTTTGAAGTTGACAGACTAGCGTATTTGGTTGTTTTGTTTTAATCATAGATACTGACTCATAGAAGGAATTTATGACAACCTGGGATGAACAAGAACATGAGACATGGCTTTTGTTCTATTCTGTTCTATGTAAACACTTGGATAATATTCAAATGGCTGGTTGCTTTGGCTCTCTGAGCCTACTCAGGCACTACCCTGAAGAGTTCAACTGCTGAATTCTTTCAAAAAGCAATTAACAAGTAACACTCTAGTCTCTGACAGTTAACAACTTCACACAGGAAGTTAGAGGATTTTTGTATGATTGAAATTTTGTAAATTTCAGTGTGCCTGACATTGAGCTCTTGGAAGCATCACCTTCTGCTAAAGCTCTGCCAGAGAAGCCAGCACCACCCCCACCACCACAAACATGGCAGGCACTTTTGAAGAAAGATTTGGAGTTCCTGGGGGTGAGTGTCTAAAAAACCTCCATTTTCAACTTGAATTAATGCTGGCTCTAGGAAAGAGTATTAGGATATATTTACATTTCCTCTCATGGGTTGATGAGGAGTGACAGGTCCTGTAACATTCTTGATAGGAGAGGAACCGGTGGTGCTCACTGCACATTCTGGGAAGAGAGAAGCATTTTCTCAAGAAGACTTTAAGTTACTGAAACATGAATGGAGAATAGGGACTTAGGATGCATACATAATGCCTGTGGCTAATAGATAGGACAGTTACTCCTGTCAATCATAACTATGTAGATAAAGATGTATGTGACACATATTAACTGTGTGTGCTTTAGATTCTATTAGTAACAGTTCCAATTTTTATAGTGAAAAGAAGGCAGTAGAAAATCTATCATCTGGTTTAATCACAGGAAGGCATATGACACTCGAGAGATTTCTCATTTTCGGTATTGCTTATAGGGAAATTGGCACAATCTTGAGAAAAATATCTCCCAACTTTACAAACTTCATGTTTTCCACAGGTAACACAAATTCTGGTTGGTGTGATATGCCTTTGTCTCGGGACAATTGTCTGCTCAGCATTCCCCATTTCCGACTTTGACGATGAAGTCCTTCTGTCGTACAGAGCAGGCTATCCATTCTGGGGAGCAGGGCTGGTGAGAACGTCTCTGGAATTGTTTCTGAAATAGTGCTAATCGGAGTTTTCTTCTAAACAAATCTAGCTACATAGCTCTAGCATTTTGATAAAATCGACACCTTTTCACTTATATGCATATAGGATCCGTAATTGCAATTCCAAAGTTTTCTCCACATGAATTCATTGACATGCACATTATCACCCTTCGATGTGGTCTAAGTCGTTCACCTTCTTAGTGACTGGATACTTGAGACTTACGACACTGTAAAAGAATAATACACTAATATTTAAGAAGTTAAATAATTTGCCTAAAACTTGTATTCTAAGAAAATTCCACTAGCACTATTAATAAAATTACATGCTAAGTACATGTATTTTATTCATTAATAAAAGCTAGTTAAGGCTGAGAGAGGACTTAGTAGTTAAGGGTGCTTGCTGCTCTTCCACGGGACCTGAGTTCAGTCCCAGCACTGTGTCAGGTGCTCACAATTACCTGTAACT
>NW_004949154.1:1767842-1770420 GCF_000317375.1 Microtus ochrogaster | reverse complement strand
GACATACACATGCACAGACATACACATGCACAGACATACACATGCACAGACATATACATACACAGATAGACATGCACACTTGCAGATAAAATTTTAAAAACATAAAACCCCCCACAAACCCACACCAAAATAGCATAAAAGGTTTTCTTTAAGAGGGGGGAAGGTGAAAAATTGCTCAGATGAGAACAAGGGCAACTATACTGGGTGGGTATCTGTTGGGCCCTTGACATGCTTTTGACCTCTAATGTCCTGGGTTCCTTTTTAAACAACATATTATCTGGAAAGCAGAGGGCTGAATGAGAGCACATTCTATGTATAGAATAATTCTGTGTATAGAAGGCATAGAATTTGATACATTTGACTCATACACACATACAATATTAGCATATATGTCCCCTTCAGCATAGCAAGCCTATCTGTGATTTTGAAAGTTACATGGCTTCCTTTCTCATCCTGAAGCAATCACTAAAACTAAAAGCTACTTTTTAATTCTTAGAGCTTTGTAGAAATAGCATTGCATGCTACAATGTCTCTTATACCTATCTTCCTTCAGTCCATATCACTATCATGTTTTACTTTTATAGATAATTAAATTATAAAGAAATATTTAAATCTAAGGAAAACATTACATTGGTTGGATACACTGCTAAGTATGGAGTTTGCAGGTCTCTTGGTTCTCTAGACCATCTACCATATTTTACATCAACATTCTATTTTCTTTCCAAACATCTCTCTCTCTCTCTCTCTCTCTCTCTCTCTCTCTCTCTCTCTCTTAGAGAGAGAGGTATGAGAGACAGAGAGAGACAGAGACACAGAGAGAGAGACAGAGAGAGACCATGGTGCTCATGTGGAGGTTAGAGAATAATCCTAGGATGTCATTTCGCTCTTGCTCCCTTGTGGGATCCAGGAATTGAACTCAGGTCATTGCGCCTGTGTTGTGTCACAAGTTCTTTTAGCTGTGGACTTTCTCATAGACTCAAATATTTAGCTCTTTAGGTGTCCCTGGACACACAAATCTCAGTTTTTTTAGAAGGTGTTCTGAATTTGAAGTCTCAATTTTTACTTTTACTAAATATTCCCATATTTACATTTTCGTAGTTAACTATATGACCATGCGCTGCTGAGCAGCCTCCCTAGGTATGCACAGCACTAGATACAGGTTTCTGGTCTGGAGGAGTTGACAGTGTAAGGCAGGACATATGAATTCAGAGTTATAATAAGTGAGACTGCTATTGTAGTTATCCACCAGATACCACTAGCCCCTGCTGCCTACCCAGGAGGTATCCAAGTTAGCCTCACAGGGGAGCCATGTGACAAATGGAGAGCCACAGGTTCCAGTAAGAGCCTGCATGCTGATTCTTTTTCTCACTGGGTAGCTCAGGCTTTCCTCAGACTTACCTCCTCTCTTCTTCAGCCTCTGGAGTGCCAGGATCATGGGCGTGTGCCACCATACTCAGTTCAGAACCTGCATTTTATCAGGACCATCACAGGGTTTGGATAAGAATCGTCTTTGAGAATCACTTTATAGGAAATAATAGTAAACAGTGGTCTCCTGGAAGGTTTCAGTAGAGAGCTTCATGAAGCACCTTAAGCTGGTTTTTTGCATGTCCAGGGCAGAGGAAGGAATGTCCCAGAGAGCAGAGACTCACTTTCCTTTCTCTCCTCTTTCTTTTTGGACAGTTTGTTTTGTCTGGATTTTTTACAGTTAGGTCCGAAAGGAAGAACACACTGTATCTGGTGAGTCACGGTTATATTTTTATTCATTATTCCAAGTGGAATTTCAGGGGTGTTAAGGGAGACCCGTTAGTACCAGCGGTGTTCCAGAGGGTGCAGCTATGTGATTTACCTCAATCCCTTTGTCCTTGAAGGCTTTTGGCAGCAAAAGTTGGGTAAGATCATTAGAAACATAAATTGTGCCACTTATGACTTGAGGATAGACTATGCATATGTGTTTTTTTTTTGTTTTTTGTTTTTGTTTTTTTGTTTTTGCTTTGTATCAAGTCTCTGACCTTCTGCAAAGCCTAACCCTGTGGCCCACTGCTGAACTCTTCCCGAGCCCTCATGCTATTCTTGAAGGCCTCTCAGAGGGAAATGGATGCCTACCAAATGATGAGGACATTTGCAGGAGTTCCCTAGTTGACTGGAGTTGTAGATGGCTTTGAGTTACCACCCAAGGCCAGCTCTGAGAGATAGATCAGTTGATTGGCTGCTGCCACAGGCAACCCCAGGGCTGATTGTTCTTCTGCCAGCAGGTGAGAGGAAGCCTGGGAGCAAACATCATCAGCAGCATCACTGCAGCAGTGGGGGTCCTCCTACTGATCCTCAATCTGAGCCAGAACTTCACATACATGAACTACTGTAAGGATCTAAATGAGGACGACGGCTGCTTTGGGGCGTCTTTGGTCACCGTACGTGTCTCTTCTGAAAACACACTAAGTGTGAAACTCCATTTCTCTTCCAGAGATACAATCCCTCACTTGGAGTTTCTGTCTCATCATCTAAAGTTAGGAACTTTCAGGGGTTGATGGCCTTACTCCCACATCCCCTAAGCTTAGAGTTATCTTCACGTAGCCACCTC
>NW_004949154.1:1764959-1767638 GCF_000317375.1 Microtus ochrogaster | reverse complement strand
ACAGGAAACGGTGTTTATGATGCTGCTCCTCACCATGCTGGCCTTCTGCAGCGCTGTGCTGTTCATTATCCATAGGATTGGAGAAAAATTCAAAAGTAAAAAGGTCAGTGGGAAGTCCTGAATGGCATGTTAAAGAGTTGATGCTTTAGTCTTTTAAAACATGGGGCCTGAAATTCCGGAATTATTACTTTTTTTTTTCCTGAAAAACTATTTCTCAAAAGCTGGCTTTCGTATCTCATATTGGAAATCTTATTTTAGACACTGAAATGGAACACGGTCACAGCCACAGTCCCCCTAAGGGCTAGGCAAATAGAATCTTTATAGTTATAGAAATTGTGGGTGCTTTGAAGGGATGGCGTGTGAGCAGTGAGTTAATGCCAGCATGTGATGGAAACATGCAGGTGTTAGGTTTTACTTTTCATTTTTGTTCCCAAAGAGCTTGATATATTTGTTTCTGCCTTTTCTACCCCCCAATGTACTATTTTTTCTTTTCCCTCTCTATTGCTCTAAATAGGCCTTGAGTTTTCTTTCCCCTCTACTCACGGTGACAACTGCATTTTCACCAGCTGCGCACATTCATTGTACCCGTGATGGAGATGCTCAATTCCCAGCTGCTATACCAACTCAGCTCTGACAAATGAAACCCACTGCTCATCCTCTATGTCCACTGTTAGACACACTCTTATGACCCTGTCCAGAGTCAGAAGGCAAACCATTTCAGATACAGGGTCACCTTAGCAACTTGTCACTGACATGGTTTCTTTTAGCCCCCATTGGTCAGTCCATCTGATTTGGTGTCTAGACGGTAAGGGAATAATTTGAGTGTCATGAGAGGCAGGTTGAAATTCAAAAAGACAAAAGAAGAGATCTGTGTGTGATAAACCTCTTAGAAATGGAAAGTTCTGGGTAACTGATACGGAGTGGTTTTTCTCTTTATCAGGTCGCAGATGATCGTCTTTATGAAGAACTAAATATTTATTCACCGATCTACACTGAGTTGGAAGACACAGAGAACACGCCGTCCCCTGTCAGTTCATAGGAAACGGGGACCAGAACAATCTGACTCACAGTAGAATTCTGAAAGCCAATCTTTAAATGACTTTTACAAAATTATAGCAAAATTAGTTTGTTCCACATTCTGCCAGTTTTACAATTAGATTATTCTCCTATGCCAGTGTTTTAGTTACGCTGTTTCTGATCTTCTGACTGTCCCTCTCTTTGTGAATATTATCCACTCCAGCTTTCTTGTTTTGTGTTACAGTCTCACACACATTCTTCCTGGAAAGTCATTAAGGAATAAGTTAGCTTTACTGTACATCTACAATGATGAACAAAAGGAAAAAAGGAGAAAGTAGGCTGAGAATTTAACTAAACTTAGATAATCAGGTAATATTTGCTCTTTGTTCTTTTTGGAATTCTCAACAACTATCGATGGGCATGATATACATTGACCCTTATCCATCTATCTATATGTGTATTTTTAACATGATATATAATTTCTATATGGAAATATTTTGTACCTCAGTTAATGACTTTTCTTTCTATTAACTAATATTTTTAGTTTCATTTTATTTTGCTTCCTTTTTACTCATTTTACATACCAACCACAGTTTTCCTCCCACCCCTTCCCCCACTCCCCCACAACCCATCCCCAACCCATTCCACAGGAAGTGGAAGGCCTCTCATGGGGGGTGAACAAAGCCTGGCCCATAAAGTTGGGGCAGGACCAAGACCTTCCTCCTTAATCAAGGCCAAGCAAGGCATCCCCCCATAGGGAATGGGCTCCAAAAAGCCAGCTCATGCACCAGGGATAGATCCTGGTCCCACCGCCAGGGACCCCTCAAGCAGACCAAGTTATACAACTGTAGAGGATCTAGTTTGGTACCATGCAGGTTCCCCAGCTGACAGTCCAAAGTTCGTGAACTCCCATTGACTCGGGTCAGTTGTCTCTGGTTTTCTCCATCATGATCTTGACGACCCGCCCCCCCCTTGCTCATATAATCCCTCCTCCCTCTTTTCCACTGGAATCCCAGAGCTCAACCTGGTGCTTGTCTGTGGATCTCTGTATCTGCTTCCATCAGTTGCTGGATGAAGGTTCTAGGATGACAGTTTCAGTATTCACCAAACTGATTACAGGGGAGAACCAGTTCAGGTACCCTCTCTACTATTACTAGGAGTCTTAGCTGGGGTCATAGTTGTGGATTCCTGGGACTTTTCTTAGCATCAGGTTTTCCCCTAACAACATAATGGCTTCCTCTTTCAAGACACTCTTTCATTGCTTTCCCTCTCCATCTCTCCCCCCACTTGGCCATCTCAATCCCTCATGTTCCCATACCCCTCCCCTCCCTTCTCCCCTCCCCCTCCCACATTTACTCAGGAGATGTTAACTATTTCCTCTTCCTGGGGCCCTGTCTCTTCTAGCAGCTGGAACCTGCTTATGTGTGCATTTTTGTTTATCTTAGGGCTAAAACATTACAGTCTGCTACATGACTGAGCCCATGTATCAGGAAGGAAGAGGGAGGGACTCTTGACTACCAGGATTTTCATTAGATAAGATTTTGAGTTCTCAGAGTATAAAACTTCAACTAGAAAAAAGAACCTAAAAAAAAATTGGAGTGATGACTGTATCAGACATTAAGAAGATTGCTCCCTACCCCGAAACAAGCAGTCAATGAGAGA
>NW_004949154.1:1753820-1764859 GCF_000317375.1 Microtus ochrogaster | reverse complement strand
TGTCCAGGGCTATTAAACTACTATTTCATGCTAAATCTATGTGTCAGCTTTATTGACATTTCTTTCTTTGGGTTGATGACTTGTTCAGCAGAAATAAAAACAGAACTGCCAGGCTTTTGCTACTGAAGTGTCTTGAATTTGTTATTAGAGAGTTGGATAGGGAGGATCTTATTTCTCACAATAGAGAGATATACAGGAGAGGATCGATTAGGGAGACTGACTCAAAGGATTTCAGAGGCTGAGCAGTTGCATTGCAGGCTATCTACAAGCTGGAGAGCCTGGAACACCAGTGGTATGCTTGAGCCCAAATTCCAAGTTTCCAGAGCCAAGGAAGCTTGTGGTGTAGATTGTCTGATGCCAAAGGCCTTTGCCCTTGGAGACTCATACCAAGCCCAGGAGTGTACAGCCTTCAAATTCCTCCCCCCACCATAGCTCAGGACATGTTAGGCAATCCCACAACTTGCTTACAACAGGTCACTATCTTTTCAGCTGTTTCCCAGTCAACCCACCAAATGCGCAGTTAACGTCCTTTCTTAAAAATTTCCTTTTTTATTTACTTTGTCTTTCACATCATGCATCTCGATCCCATTCATCTCCCCGTCCCTTCATATCCACCCTCTGCCCTTGCAACCTCTCCCCAAAATAAAATAAAATGTAAGAGAAAATGAAAAGAAAAATCTCATCATGAAAGCTGCAGTTGACACAGTGAGCCAGACAGTGACTTTTGTCCGTGTATCTTTACTTGCATGTGTTCATTGCAAAGAGTCATTGGTCTGGCTTGTGGGCTCTGGTATCTGCCATACCTTCGATACTGGGCCCTCACTGGGGCCCCTCTTGGCTATCCTGTTGTTGCCCTGTGTCATTGCGGTCCTGCAGCTTTGGGTCTGCAGGATGCACCCCTTCACCTGGTCCAGCAGATCGTAGATGGGATGAGCCAGCACACAACCCTGGTTCTGAGCCTGGGTAGTTGCAGGGTTGGTTCACCCACCAGCTCTCCCTCATCTTCACTACTAGGGTGAGCTCTCCAGCATTGCTCCAGCTAGTTCACCCTATGCAGCAAGGAGCAAGGGGAGGGGAGGCTCTTCTGCTTTTATGCCCTCAGTATCAGCTCACCTACACCTGCACCACCAACGTCAGCTCTACAGTGTTGCCCAGGCGAGGTGCAGGGGACCCTCTCCCAAGCGCTGCACCTGGAGTGGAGCACGGTCAGCTCTCCTACTCTCATGATCTCAGGACCAGCCCTCCCAACTTCCACAGGTGGCAAGGGGTGGAGGGAGACGTCTCTCCCTTGCTCATGCCACCATATGACAGATGAGGGGCAGGGGCAGCCAGATCGAGGGCTTGTCCACCCGGTCCCGCCAACAGGTTCAGCTCTACTATACTGCTCAGGTAGGTACTGGGACCACTTTCCTGGGAGTTACAGCTGGTACGATGGAGAATCAACGCCCTCATCCGCTACAGGTGGCAAGGGGCGAGGGGCAAGGAGGAGAGGTCTCTCCCTCGCTCACACTGCCACCTGACGAGCAGTGGGGCTGGCTCTCCCGTGCTTACACTTTTTGGCTGCCAAACTGCACCTCATCAACAGGGTTAGCTCTCCTGTGCTGCCCAGGCAAGGTGCAGGGCCCACTTTCCGGAGTTCTGCGGCATGTGAGGGAGAAGAGTCAGCTCCTTGCACAGCTGCAGGTGGCAGCGGGGGAGGAGAGAGGGCATCTTTTCCTTGCCCTCACCACCACACAGCAGACAAGGGGCGGGTACCAGCTATCCCACTTTCACCCCTCAGGACCTGTTTGCCCATGCCCCCAAGAACAGGGTAAGCTCTATTGGGCTGCCCAGGTGAGGGGTAGGACCTACTCTTCCAAGTGCTGCAGCCAGTGAGAGGTGGGACCAACTCTGTACAACTCTGTCCTCTTAGCCTTCAGTGGTATCAGTAGCCACGGACATCAGCACAGACCGTGGCCAAAACAGGGTCTAGGCCCCGATATCACCATAGCCCAGATATCACCTCTGTCCATTCCTCGCTGCTTTCAGCTCTTCAGATACGCCTCTGTCCACAGCACATGAACCATTCTGTCTTCCTCTCTCTCCCATACCACACCATACATTTGCTCAGCATAATAGCGCCCGACTGCCCGACACTGCAACGGTCATGCTTTCTCCTTGGCACCTTGGGCGGGCCATCCCGGGGCATGTGTGTAGTCTCGTCGTCACACTTAGTTATGGTAGTGCTGGGCAGGGCCTTAAGTCCTTCTTAATCTTCACCCTTAAACATTACATTCAAACTATCTGCTTAGAGAGTTCATGTTAATAAATGTACCTAGAGCCAGACTCAACAGTCCCTTAGCGGCTTTCCTGTATACATTTAAACATCTGTTCTCACATTCCCCAGGCTTCCGTGTAATTATATGTAGGAAACTCCAGTGGTTATTTTCATTATTCCCAGAGATGAGCAGATAGCATGTGGAAGTAGAGAGGGACATCTGGTGTCTTCCTCTATCCCTGTCCACCTTGTTGCCTTGAGACAGGGTCCTCCGCTGAGCTGGTAATTATGTTTACCTGGGTTAGCTGACATCTCTCTGGCTCCACGTGTCTCCATTGCTCATCTGGGGCTACAGACAGGTGCAGCTTTGACAGACTAAGGGGTAGTAGGCGGTATTACACTATTTTCAAAAGGAGAATTTTTTTCATTTTGCTCTTTATTCTGAGAGCCTTCTAAAATTCAGTATATATCCCATTAATCTCTTAGATAAATCATTGCTTGTTTATATATGCCAGGCTTTGGATAGATGCCAAATTTGGCACATATAAAACAGTATCTTCTTTCTAAGAAAGCCATTCAACTCTCTTTAAAGTTAGTTTGTTAAAAATTGAGTGGTTAAGAGCATTGGCTGCACCTCCAGAGGACCTGGGTTACATTTCTAGCACCTATGACAGCTCAAAGCCACTCCAGTTCCAGGGCATCTGTGTCCTCATCTGGCCTCAGCAGGCACTGGGCATACATGTGGTTCATAGAAAGACATGCAGACAAAATGTTCATTCAAATAAAAAAAATTGTGTGAATGTGTGTATGAGAGAGTGAGTGTGGCTTTGTGCATGTGAATACAGTGTTACGGGCAGTTGTGAGCCTCCTAATATGGGAGTGGGTATCAAGATCCCTTCTAACTGCCCTGTTTATTTGCCCTGTTTCTTTTATGTCTGCATGATTGCTCTCCTCCTTCTTCAGTTGTATGGAGCCCACCAATGAGCCCTTGACGACTGCCTTATTTATCTCTGATACCGTTTCTCATTGTTCATTATTTGTTAGACTTTTCCCCTAGCTTTTTAAAAATTACATTCCAATTCTGTGTATTTTGAAATTCTATGCAATTTCCTAATAGTTATTTAAACTTGGCATCCTGTAGTTCCAACATCCACATCACATCTGAGCCTGGGATTCAGTCTATTAGTAAGATATTAGTCTATTTTTACATTTTTTTAAGAAAAAAATGCTGCGTTTTTGTGTGCCCCCTGATATTTTGTTGAAATTTGGACAGATTATTGGGGACCAAAACTACTCAGATAGAAACTTTTTATGAGAGGAGATGGCAAGGGCTGGGTATGAACGCCTGCACTGTGGTTCCTCAGGTGACAGACTCTTCACTTTCCTCTAGTGAGGCCTGGAGTGTGCGGGTAAGCTGCTTCACAGACGGTCATCTCTGGGTCGCTGCTGCTCTGGCTTTGCTTCTCTTTCTACTGATGGCTAGAAAGACACTCTTGCTTCTTCATCTGTTTTATCCCAAGGTGTTTTTCATCTCCACTAAGGTACAAGGAGGTAAAGGATTGAGCTTGTCTTAAGCAGGTGCAATTAAGGAACATAGGCCCAGGGCCTTCTCAAGAAAGCTGCCCCTCCTTTGGCTGTAATGATGGCTTCAAAACTCACTCCATTCCTTACCAGATGCAGCTTTTTGTTTTTGATTTTCTTTCCCAGATAAAGTAGATTAGCAACCACGCCTTCAGGTTACTTGTTTTGTTTTGTTTTTTCAGATTAAGATTTATTTTATTTTCTTAAAGGTAAAGAGAAAGGATCTGCCTGTGGGCCTCATAGTATTCCAGTAGGAAGAGCCTACGAAGAACTGTGCACACTTTCATACTGGATCCCTGAGTCTCCATTACACTGTGTCTTATACTATTCGTAAGGAAAAGCCCATAAGGAACTGTGAATTCCTTTTCTCTGGGTCTTTCAGTGTCCACTACACTCCTCAAGTCCAGTCTTCTTCCAGGCTTGTATTTTCAGTCCTGTGTGAATGGTTCTGATGGGCCCTCTCTCTCTCGTTTTAAGGTTAATGGTGTGTTTCCTGCAGACTTCATTCTCTAAAGAATCCATGAACCATGTCAGGATTGAGCAATTGAGCTGAAAGACAGGTCAGAAGCAGTGTGTTAGTGACAGGAAATCAAAATAAGAAGAGAATATGGGGAGGATAACTGGAGAGCGCATGAGCTGTCGAAGCTCTGGAGGGAGATTAGCCATGTTTTTAAAAGAATGTGAATTGCACAATGAGAGAACAGAATGTCATGGAGATAATACCTGATGAGATAAGGCTCAGGATGGTGAAGGACATCAAGACATTAATTAAGAAATTCCTAGGAATGTCAAATAACCAAAATAGGAATGCAAACTCCTTGTTTATCTAAATACCATGTGCCAAAGGAAGACAATATAAGGAAAAGTTGGTAACGTTTAGATCAGCTCAAGATAATAAAAGTACAGGAAATCAATAAGCAGTTGTTCCTACCTGTGTGAGGAAATTGCAGCAACCACTTAAAGTGACCACATTTGTTTGAGAAACATCAAGGCAACTGGGTGCCCACAGCAGCAGTGGCAAAAACAATTCACGCCTCCGGCAAAGCTTGTCCCCCTTCTGCGCAAGGACAAGTGGATTTTCATTGCACTTTTTCCTATTTTTTTTTTATGACCAATTTCTCCTGGATCATATAATTATACACTATAAACTGCAACTAGAATGTTGACAAACTATTAGGGGAAATACCAACCCACTCATGCAGCCTCTTCAGTGTGTGGTAGAATATGGACTAAGAAAAGTCCATCTGCCTTCAAAAAAAGACTGAGATGAGAATTTTAGACAATTCTTTTCTTCTTGTTTTTCTTTTTTTCTTTTTCTTTTCTTTTTTCCATTCAAAAATTTACACTTCCTCCCCTCCTCCCATTCTCCTCCTGCTCCCCCACTCACCCTCTTCCCACCTCCTTCCTCCTTAAGAGAAGGCAGGGAACCTCTCCCTGTGGGAAGTCCAAGGCCCTCCCCCCTACATCCAGGACTAGGAAGCTTTGCATCCAAACAGACTAGGGTCCCCAAAAGCCAGTACATGCAGTAGAGACAAGTCCCAGTGCCTTTATCACTGGCTTCTCAGTCAGCTCCCATTGTCAGCCACATTCAGAGAGTCCTGTTTGATCACATGCTCATGCAGTCCCAGTTCAGCTGGCTTTGGTGAGCTCCCATTAGAACAGGCACACTGTCTCAGTTGGTGGACCAGCCCCTTGCGGTCCTGACTTCCTTGCTCATCTTCTCCCTCCTTCTGCTCTTCAACTGGACCTTGGGAGCTCAATCCATTGCTATGATGAGGGTCTCTGTCTCTATCTCCATTCATAGACTGGATGAAAATTCTATGGTGATATTCTAAATAATCATCAGTGTGATAGTGGGTCAAGGCCAGTTCAGGCACCCTCTGCACTGCTGCCCAAGGACCTAGCTGGGGACTTCCCCATGGACACCTGGTATGTACTCACTCATTAGTGGACTCTAGCCATAAACAAAGGACATTAAGCCTATTGTTCACAAGTCTAGAGAAGCCAAATAACAAGGTGAACCCAAAGAAAAAGATATATAGATCCTCCTGGAAATTGGAAGGAAACAAGATGGCCGGGCAAAAGTTGGGAGCATGGGGGTAGGGGTAGGGGTGAAGGTGGGGGAAGGAGAGAGGGGGAGAGAGAAGGGAGAAAGGAAAAACTGGAGAGAGCTTGGGGGAGTGGGAGGGTGGAGATGGAGGAAGGGTAGATATAAGAGCAGGGAAGAAGATATCTACGTTAAGGGAGCCATTTTAGGGTTGACAAGAGACTTGGCTCTTGAGGGGATCCCTTTTCTAACTTCTTGTTGCTGATCTATATATTCACTCTTCTGCCACCCCTCACTGCATAAGAGAGGGAAATTCATGGGACCTCAGGCAGGAAGTAGATGTCTGTTCCTTGGGGGGAATGGTCTCTGAGCAGTGTTAGGGAGGTGTAACAAGAAGGAAATGATGAGCAATTGCTTTTCTCCACGTCTCTGTAGAAACGGCCTATATATTTCTGGAGTTTCACAATGTCTGTCCAACTTTTACATCTTGGGCTGGTCCTGTATATTAATTATAATGATGCTGAAGATAATTTCACTTCCGATGTGAAGAAGATATCCTTGTAGATTACTCCAGAAGAGGAACCACTTTGAAAAACAGCGTTATCTCTCTTGCTTCTCTTCCTTTCTTAGTCATGATTTATTTGGCCAGATAATATAATATCATGTTTTTATATGATCTTTTGCTTCTTTCTTTTTTTGCTTTTTATAGCCTAGAACATATATATGTCACCTTGTGTTCTAAAATATTTAATATTTAAGCACTATCACGTTATGATGAAATAAGCATCTTTTCTGCTGGGGTTCTTCCAACTCAGGGGAATTTCTCTCCGTGGGATCAGTGGACAGTGTTTCATCAGGGGCTGGGAAGGGGCCTCAACCAGCTAAGTGCCTGCTTCACAAGCAAGAGGACTTGGGTTCAACTCTCCAGAGCCCATATAAAATAGCCATGCCCGGTGGCATGTGCCTACACCACAGGACTGGAAAGGCAGACACAGGGGTTCTCTGGAGCTTTTCTTTCAACCAGTATGGCCAAATAGGTGAGCTCCAGGTCTGTTGAGCTAGCCTGCCCGAAACTAGAAGGTGGACAACCACTGATGAAATTGCCCAGCATTGACCTCTGGTCTCCAATTTCACACACAGTTGTATCCACCCACACATGTTCACTCCCACCCACACATGTAAACACACAGGAGGAGAAAAAGAAAGAGGAGAAGGAGGAGGAGGAAGAGGAGGAGGAGGAGGAAGAAGAGGAGGAGGAAGAAGAGGAGGAGGAGGAGGAGGAGGAGGAAGAAGAGGAGGAGGAAGAAGAGGAGGAGGAAGAGCTTTGTGGTGGCCTGGGTCCAATCAGAAAATCCACAATAGATGTATTAGGGTACATTTAATATCTTGAGCTATAAATAATAAAAGAGTAACAGAAATTCTAGATGGCATTTTAGATTTGAGTTCATCCTCAGGGAAGGACAAATTTGGAATGGGATCATTTCCTGGAGAAAGTATGATTTAATCACCTGAGAGAAATTTGTTGCTTTGTCCAGACTGGAATGAGTTTGCAGTTAACCAACAAATAACTCAACAGTTTCCTAAGTGTAGACAGAGAGTGGGAAATCAGCAATGGTCCCACCGCTAATGTGCTTTGAAGTTCAGGTCCTAGCTGGGGCAATGTTCTTCAGGATGCATGAAGTTTACAGGAAGAAAAGGCACACGGCCACAGGAGGCTGCCTGGGCCCAGGTGTCCTGAGGTTGGCCAATGGGAAAAGCATGTCATGTGGGTGAGCATCTACTTTTCTTGGCCAGAGAGTGTCTATGTTGTAAATTCAGGGATGCAGGCCTGGAATGTACATGCTGTGGGTCTGGGCCCAAGCTAGGGATGGCAGGACGCCTCTTGCTGCCGCAGAGACTCTCTTGCTCCCTCTACTGGGAAACTTAACACATTGTTCCAGTTACAGAACTGCTTAAAGATACTGTGTTACCATTAGACACTTTCAGAATCAACAACCAGCACGAACAACACATTGCTAACTGTTCAACCTCCAGCATCAAAATCAATTCTTGTATCTGGAATATATTATATCACTAGTGATATATTTTGGGTTGCTAAACATTCTTTCTTAATAAGGAACATATAAACAGTCATGTCTTATATAGTACTTTCTGCAGTGATTTATTAATTTTTATATGGTGATTTTGTATTGGAGATTGAACCTAGGGCCTCAGACAGGGAAGGCAAGCACTTTACCCCTAAGTTGTAGCTTCAGCCTTTATTTTAGCTTTTATTTTGAATCAGGATCTCACTGAGTTGTCCAGGCTGGCCTTATATTTACTTTCTAGTCCAAGCAAGCCTTGAACTTGTGAGGCTTAAGCCTTCCAAATAGCTGGTATTATGAGCATATACCACCAGGTCCAGGTGATGTGAGGATCTGTCAGTCATTTCTTTCTTTTCTTTTTTAAGATTTACTCTTCTCTCAGATATCATATCCTGACCAGTTTCCCCTCCCTTCACTCTTCCCAGTTCCACTTTACATCTCCCCTCTCTCCCGGATCCATTCCTTCTCAGTTTCCCTTCAGAAAAGAGCAGCCTTCCCAAGATATGAGCTGAACATGACGTAACAAGTTACAGCAAAGCTAAGCACAAATCCTCATATCAAGGCTTGATGAGGCAATGCAGTAGGAGGAAAAGGGTCCCAAAAGCAGACAAAAGAGTCATAGACACCTCCACTCCCACTGTTAGTGTTCCCAGAAGAACACCAAGCTACACAACCATGACATATCTATAGGGGATCTAGCTCAGACTTATACAGGCTCCCTGAATACTGCTTCATTTTCTGTGAGCCCCTATGAGCCCCACTTAGTCGATTCTGTGGGCAGTGTTCTGGTAGTGTTTTCCAACATTCTGGCTCCTATGATCCTTCCTCCTCTTCCATGAGATCCCCTGAGCTCTAACTAATGTTTGGCTGTGGGTCTCTACATCTGTTACCATCAGTTGCTGGATGAAGCTTCTCTGATGATGACTAGGCAAGTCAATTTATTGACTTTTTTTTTTTTTTTTTTACTTTGCCACTCATATTTTGTTCTCTTCTAGGTCTCTGAGTCATCTAGCCTCTGGTTCCTGGCCATTCAGGCAGGGTCAGGTGTTGGATTCATTTAAGCATGGGGGCCTCATGGACCAGTCATTGGTTGGCCCCTCTCACAGTTTCTGTGCCACCATTACCCCAGTACATCTTGCAGGCAGGGTAGATTGTAGAGCAAAGGTTTTGTAGCTGGGTTGGTGTTCTAGCTCTACCACGGGAAGCCTTGGCTGGTTACAGAAGATGGTTGGTTCAGCTTGGTATCCACCATTACTAGAAGTCTTTGCTAGGGTTACCCTTGTAGTTCCACATTGCCCCCCACACCAATGTCTTCCAATTCCAGCCATCTCTCCCAGTATTCTCTCTCTACACCACCATCCTTCTTGTTCCCACCCTCATCTGAACCCATGCAGAGTGAGGTTGGATATTTAGTGGGTTATGGAAAGGAAGGGGAGAAGGGAGAAGAGCAAAGAGGGATGGGGGAGGGGAGAGGTCGGGAGAAGGGAGAGATAGGAGCTGCCTCTGCAAAAGAGAGACAGAAAAGGAATGGACTCAGGCTGGAAGCTGAAGATCAGCTTGCCTCTGTGGACAGGGGAGGAGGTGGGCATGGCTTGTCTCTTAAAGGGACAGAGCAGACCATTACAGGTACTGTTACTTAATAATACAAGGACAAAGGGAGAGGGAAAAGAAGGAAAAAAAAAGACACCTAAACTTCTTGAAGAAAATAAAAAGCCACCGTATGCCTGACGATGGATGAAAAGCTGTCAAATCACAGAAAACACTGGTCAGCGAAGTAGAACACACATGAAGAAGTAATTTTACTTATCTAAGCAACAACTGTTTCTGCTTACATACTGTCAAAGCTTCTGTGCTTTTTACTGCTTTTATGTAATGTCTTGAGTGTGGCTACAAAACACAAGTGTTGTTGACAAAACATAATTTGTTTGTTCAACATCTGATACTGTGATAGAGATAGAGAACCATTCCCTGAAAAATTAAACTGAATTCACATACAAACACACACACACAAACACACACACACACACACCAGACATTCTGATGTTTTCTCTTGGCATCTGGCACTACAATCAGTGCAGATTTTCTGGAACATTTTTCTCTTGTGTGCTGATGGCATCAAGCCTCCTTGCACAGCTGGAGATGCTATTCCTGTCACGGGAGAGCTTGAAGGAATGATTACCACAACCTGGTACAGTCAACCAGATGCCATCACATCACCCACTATCCTTAGAGCTCCATTTTTCTTTAACGATATTATGTCACTACTACCAGCATATGCTCTTTTATCACTGGATTGGATTTCATATTTCCATATTTCATTTTCATATTTTGCTTTTTATTAATCTTAATGCACAAAATCATGGGTGATACAAAATTTTCATATATCATAGCATTTTGCTTATATTCCTTTGGCAAAGTTTTACAAACCATAAATCTTTACTTATCACCACAGTAAACATTATTATTTTCTTGTGGAAAAACCTTGTAAGTCATTCTTTTTGAGTATATTTTGTAGTAAATATACACACTCTAGCTGAGAAATCAAAACTCAGTTAACAGTTTTTATAGAAAAAGAGGAAGCTGATATTTTCAGAAATTTCTACCACACCCTTTATTATCTAGAAAGGTGAAAGAAGAAGCATGCAAATTTCAACTGAGAATGAAGTGGGGGTGTGGTGGGTCCCGGGTCTGGACAGACTGAGTCTGAGTGTGTGGTGGGTCCCGGGTCTGGACAGACTGAGGTGCTCTCCCAGAGCCTGGCCTTCATCAGACACAGACAACAGCCATTGCAGGCTGGAAGAAGGTAGGTGCAGACATTTGTCTTCTCAGGTTTTTGGCATGATGGCTTTTAATGTACTGGATGAATATAGGACATCTAGATGGAAAGATGAGATCACTACACACACACTAGTATTTTGAACTTGAGTGCACATCTAAACGCACCTTGGGAGGCAGTTTTTGATACAAAGAATAAGGACAATGAAAAGACAAATGCTTGGTAAATTGGCAGCAATATTTTCTCCTCCAGGGTCTATGACCTCACCAGGCAGGTGGCTAGGTTTAATAGTAG
>NW_004949154.1:1746351-1751477 GCF_000317375.1 Microtus ochrogaster | reverse complement strand
AGAGAGAGAGAGAGAGAGAGAGAACTTCAAGAAATAACATCCTAAGCGGGTTAAAGGTCACTAAATGCAGAAAGTACTCACTGGCCGAACCTTCCAACCACTGGGTAGCTACCCTAGGCAGACACTTTCTTTTCCACTTCACTGTTTTATTTCTTGTAAATATTGAAAAATTGTCAGTCTTTTTATTGTTATCATCAGGAGACTTCTGCAGTCTTGTTGTGATTGCTGCACTCCAGGAGGCCTGGGGACAGATTTAAGAACTTTATTGGCTGGATAACAATTTTACCTCTTTTATTGCTTTTTTGAGCTGAACATTTTTCTGAGAGCAGTTTTACATTCACAGTAGCTCTGAAGGAGACACAAAGACAAACACTCCCTATGCTGTGAGCTCTGAGCTTAGAGCTTTGTGTTCTATTAACGCCTTTAAATATTGATTAAGAGAAATCATGATATCAAGCATTATTAATTATTTTCAATTGTTCTATCTTATATAGTACTATTCATAGTGGCTATTTCTTTTTTTGAGATTTGGTACATGGTATTCTCAGGCAATTCCTCTAAGTATATTGGATTTGTTGGCCTCTTCTTTTGATTTCCCACAATGCTGTCCCCTGCATGATTTCTGACAGTGTTAGTTACTTGTCTCCCAGTTATCTTGTCTAGCAAGTAATTGATCATATCCATCTTTAAAGGAAAATAAATCTGGGTTTTCTAAGTTATCTCCATTGATTCCATGTTTCGAATTCTAGTGATTTTCACTCTAGTTTTATTTTTCCTTTGGATTAATTTCTTGTCCTTTTTGGGTGTTTCCACAAATTAAAGTGTAACAGGAGGAACGGGCTGCATCCTGCCACCCCACTAGCTTACACCTGAAATAACCACACAGAAATTGTATTAATTAAATCACTGCCTGGCCCATTATCTCTAGCCTTTTATTGGCTAACTCTCACATATTGATTTAACCCATTTCTACCAATCTGTGTAATACCACGAGGTCGTGGCTTGCTGGGAAAGATTCTAACCAGCATCAGTTTCAGGAAGGAGCTTCATGGCGTCTCTCTGACTCTGCCCTTCTTCCTCCCAGAATTCAATTCTGTCTTCTCCACCTACCTAAGTTCTGCTCTATCAGGCCAAGCAGTTTCTCTATTGATTAACCAATGAAAGCAACTTAGTGGTTTGATAGCACTTAGTACAGACATCATTTTTGTGGTGATAATGTTTCACTTTTCATTTTTGTGGTGATAATGTTTCACTTTTCTGTGTCTAGGTTGTCCAAGTTCTGATTGCTCTCACAAACCTCATTTTGGGTATAATAATCATGACAGAAATAAAAGATGTGCACTCAGCATTTTCAGTGTACTTATATGCCCCAGTTTGGGGTTCCATCGTGGTGAGTAGCATACCATCTTATGTAACTGGAGATAATAACACTCTGTTGTGACTCCACTAACCTTAGGGGGAATCCTCTCTTTATTCTTTCAAGTAGTCCATAAGTTTGAGAACAGTATATCTGTTTTTTCAGTTTTTTCCTTGTTCATGTTGCAATGCCAATATACTCTTCACATAAACTAGGTGGGTTGTTTATTTAATATGGCATTTAGGATACTGTGTCAGCATGTACTCATGTACTCCCACAAGGGTTACTTAAGCATTGTCACAACTAATTTCCTCAGGAGTCCAGAGGCTAGTCATTCCTAGTGGTGGTTATTCAGTGGTACAAGGATGTCATCACATCTTGATACATATTGATGTAGCTCAGTCATTGTTCACAAAGAGTTTACCAGTCTATTCTTTAGCCAAGGATAATGAACTTGCATCTTTAACTTGTGAAAATTGAGATTCACTTCTCTAGCTGGGAAGGGATCACTGAACTCTGGAGCTCATGAAAGAATGAAGGAAATGAGGGACTTGTTAGCAATGCAGAGGAGGCAAAGCTGAGCAGGTGGTTAGCAGTGCCTGGCTAATCAACTCTCAGTCAATGCTTAAGAGAATAGAAAACCTAGGTAAATTCTGTTCCAAATTTTAAAGAAAGTAACTAATCAAAAAAAGAAGAAATTTTAAAAGTTAAAAATTTCCACTATAATAAAATTTAAGCAAGTTCTGTAGAGTTCAGAGTGTTAAAATATTAAACACTTCTTACCTATATATTATGAGCTGACAAATGGAAAGTAAAATGCAAACTTGGTTATTTTACAAGTGAGAATTCCATTGAAAAATAAGGGCTCCATTTATTAATAAACTTGAGAATGAGAAAATTTAGAGGATTTGAAGACCTGGTACCTTAATTTTCCCTTCCTATTTTCAATAGGTGTTTAATATTTGAGAAATGCCACAGGCTCCAATACTTTTCAAAGTTACATGACATTTGACATGTCAATAATAGTATCAATGATTATGATAATAGTAGTAACAGCACCCATAACTCCAGTAATAGTTTTCATTGCTTGTAACCTAGGGATATTGCTAACTATTTTGTATGTTATGTTCCACTTCAATCAATCACCACAACTTCTAGGAGATTTGTTTTCATTGTCATTGTATAAATGAAGAAAACGAGACTAGGAAAGGTTAATATACCCAAGATGCACTCAGCCCGTAAACGAGGACTCAGAATCTCTCATATCTCCCCACCACTGCTTTCTTCTTCCATCTTTATTTTCTATTAAGTACTATCTTGGAAACCAACTCCTATAGTTCTTGATGGAGAATTGAACCTAAGGGCTTAGACCTGCATGGGAAGCAATTGGCTGAGAGCTATCTCCCCAACCATGTATATATATATTGATTTTCATTTCAATGCTGTGATAGTGGTGATGCTGCTATTAACTTTTAAATCTTGTAAGCCACTTTGGAAAGCAAATGCAGACATCCGTATAATTAACTGAAGAGTTTAAACAGGCCAGTTGAGTCAAGTTGACAGCAGTCATTTAGAAGATATTGAAAATAATTGCCAAATTGCAGGAATCCAATGAGCTGCAGCATTCTAGTGATTGTCTAATATACAGTTTAATTTTTGTCATTATTTTATTTACACCTTTCAATATATATTTTCTTTCTTTCTTTATTTTTTATTTATTTATTAAAGATTTCTGCCTCCTCCCCACCACCGCCTCCCA
Organism: Microtus ochrogaster; assembly: GCF_000317375.1. Classification (NCBI taxonomy): domain Eukaryota; kingdom Metazoa; phylum Chordata; class Mammalia; order Rodentia; family Cricetidae; genus Microtus; species Microtus ochrogaster. The sequence continues at coordinate 1,748,361 of NW_004949154.1, read as the reverse complement.
TTTTCAATATATATTTTCAATAAGAATAATTTCTGGTCTTATTTTGTTTGGCTAACTTCTTCAGTTTCAGGTCATGTGTGCAAAATCTTATAAGGATTGGGGAGTTTTATCCTTCGTTGATCTTAAACAATTTTGTTGGGATGACAGTTTCATAATTAAAAAAAAAACCTTGATGATTCTTCCACTGACTCCCTTTACCCCCTGTTCTTCTGGTAGGGAGGTATTGTGACAACTGCACTGCCTTTAAGATCATTGGCCACTTTAGTAGACCCAGTTGACATAGAAGTGAGTTTTAGTATGCTATGATTTATAAAAGCTATTTAAAAATTGTTAACTTGAAATTTTCCTCTTATTATCAGTTCATAATCTCAGGATCCTTGTCAATTGCAGCAGGAATGAGAACTACAGAGGTCCTGGTAACTATTTTCTTTTATTTTGCCATTAGATGAGAATGATTTCATCAAGTATACATTCTGCTAATATGTAAAAGAGGTTGGTTCTATTTTCCTAAGGCCAAGGCTCTGCATTTTAAAAAGATCTGACTTTCAAAGGTGTAGCTGAGCTACTTGTTCATAAAAGGTCTCATCATATCTGAGTGGATGGTGTGTCCAGGCAGTTGCGGAGAGAATCTTGGTCCTGGTAAAACCAGAGAAGTGAAGTTAGACACGTGAACCTTGAAGCTTCAGATTGTGCCCATGACAGTGACACCAAATATTTGCAGTGGCAATAACATCATTAACTGACAGGTTAAAATGGTTTCTACAAATGTATCTAAAATAACATTTGAGAAATATTACAGAGGCCATAGAGATAGCTAAGTGATTAAGAGCGCTTATTGCTCTTGCAGAGGATCCAGAATTGATTCAGAGTTTCATATAATGACTCTCAGACATCCAATCCCAGAGATTATAAAGTCTTCTTCTGACTTTCGTGGGCGCCAGGCATGTACATACATATAGACAAAACACATGTACACATAAAATAATAAAGGATTATAAAAAGATGATAGCAATGGGATTTCTGTCAAAAACTGATAAAAGGCAACAACCAAGACTTCAGCAATTATTTCACTCACTTGGTAAAAGCTGCAGTTGAATTTCCCTTCCTGCAGCAGGTAAACATCAAATTCTGGACCATGACCAAGTGACCCTTCTATACCTGTGCTCCTGTCTACCTCCTTAGCATCTTTAACCAGCTTTGGCCACTAACATGTACCTCGTGTCATGAGATCTGCAAGGTTACACAGCAGATCAGCTAATATTTAGAAGACAATCCCACCAGAGATTTACACATCGAATGAAGGTTAAATTCACACAGGCATGGCCTGTGTAAAATATTACCTTTGAGTAGCTGCTGTCTCTAATTGCAGATTCTTTTGTGTGATAAGACGCTCCCCTCTAACTCAGCTTTGGGACTCTCAAGCAGTGCGTGCCTCATATGTTGGGCACAATCTTCCTGTGTTGTTAGTAGGATGACTTTTTCCCCAAACTGTAATTCTGGCAAATAAAATATGACAGTCAAACCTTTTGTCCCACACTGCTATTAAAAAAAAAAACAGAAGCCACTTCTTTGTAATTAACTGCCTGACAGTATGATTTGGCCAGATGGAAGTCCTTGTGGGGTGTTCACAGGAGGAACTTTTACAGAACAGATTTGCAGGTGTCTGGTCTTGATAGAGCATAGTCCTTTGAAGATTTATGACAAATTAGGTTGGTATTGCAGATGTCTGACCTTGTTATATCATAGTCCTTTGAGAGAACAATAGGACCTATGTGGTCCTAAGTTTTCTTCACCAGCATCTCTCTGCTCTCATTCAAAATAGCAATTAACACTTTGTACCAGCTTTTGATACATGAAAGAATAACTGTTTATGTTTATATCTTAAGATTCAGGTGATTAAAAATGATGTTTATTGAAAACTATATTCAGATATTATTAATCACACTTGTGAAATGTAAAATAATGCATGTATTCTTTGCCTTTTCCTTAGATCTCTCAATGGTTTAGTTT
>NW_004949154.1:1745196-1746251 GCF_000317375.1 Microtus ochrogaster | reverse complement strand
TCATTCAAAATAGCAATTAACACTTTGTACTAGCTTTTGATGCAATAGAATAACTGTTTCTGTTTATGTCTTAATTAGGTAAATAAAGATGCTGGTTATTGACTAAGAATGAACAAATGTTATTAATCACACTAGAGAAATGTAAAATAATGCATGTATTCTTTGCCTTTTCCTTAGATCTCTCAATGGTTTAGTTTGCTGCATTTTGTAAACTGTAGCAGCCTTAATAAGAGAAGGCTAAAACCTCCTCATAGCTGCAGCTGTGGTCAGCTACAAACTAGATAAGTTTTGTTGCATATCTTCAAAGAATGCCTGTGTCCCTGAGAATATTCCTTGCAGTATTTTTATTACTAACAAGTTGTTAATGAATGAATTTATATATGGTTGGGATTTTGTGATGGCAGAGGACTCAGACAGCACGTGTGTGAGTTCATTCCCTTACCTCTCAGACTAACAATTGTCTAAGTCCCTCTCGCTGTACTGAGACATCATCCTACCTAAACCCCGTGAGAAAGCCTGCAGATCTGGACTCTGTTCTCTTTCGATTCTCATGTTAGAGACACAGCACAGTTTCAGTTTCCTGAGTAGTTTTACTTCTCATAATATAGTTTCTTTTGTTGACCTACGAGAAGGGAAGTGTGAAACGAAATCTACAGCACAGGGGAAATATGCCAGAGGGCCATGCCGTGAGTGATTATCAATATTTATACAAGGAAAACAGACAGACGTTTGAAGAATGTGGTGGGTAATGACAGGCAGGGCCTTCCAGATAATGTGTCAAGAGCTGAAATTTTCACTACAAAATTTGAAGAGCATATTGTGCTTTTGAATGTCATCTCAGTGGGACAGGGGATTTCATTTTAGGAAAATAGCATAATGTTTTTACTTTGTCAAAGGATTGGAAGTAAAGATACCATAAGGAAAGACACAGATTGTACTTTTGGCAGAAATAGGATGAATTGGATTAATAAAATCATTCTGCATTTCAAATATTGATGGAGTACATGAAAGATGCTATTGAATTAACTGGTTCCCATTCCTTTCTAGGTCACCAC
>NW_004949154.1:1742944-1744316 GCF_000317375.1 Microtus ochrogaster | reverse complement strand
ACTTCGGTACTCTCTGATGCTCAAAGAAACTCTTATCTAGATGGTCACATTTCTGAGGACAAGGCTACCATCTGTTCTACTTGTTATTCTCCACTGTGCCTGTCACAATGCCTGAGACACAGAGGCTACTGGATCTGTTGAGGCAGGAGCAAGGAATATCTCATCACAAAACATGCAAATCTTCTCAGAGCCTGCTGAATCAGTATCTCTCACATGCCAAGGTTCTGATCTGTTGACTAATCTACAGTAGAGGGAGCATTTCTCATCAGTGAGAGAAAGAGACAGAATATTCAAACCCAACAATTCCAGGCAAGAGAAATTCAAAACCAGTTCAAGGCAAGAGAATTCAGAACAAATGTGCTGCTTCCTTTTTCCTCCATTTTGATCCTGTGGCTTGGTGAAGAATCAGACAAAGCCAAGTGCACTGAATACTAATGAATGTGGTATTTAACACTCCAATCATTTAACATACTTGCGACAATTGCCACTAAATTAGCACATAATCCAGATGTACTACAGGATGACAGAAGTTCAAAATGAATCTCAATTGCATAAAATCAAAATGTTGGCAGGGCTGTTGTTTTTCCTGGGAGACATAGGGAAAGGTAATTTTCTTGGCTTTCATGTTTCCACCTTCTGTCTGCATCCCTTGGCTCATCATTCTGTCCTCTGTTTTCAAGGCAAGTACCACATTCCCTTAGACTTTGAATCTTTTGCATCTTGCTTCTACTTGTGAAGTTGCTATGGTAACTTGGATAGCCTGCAGAGGCCAGGATAGTCAGCCTATATTATCTAATAAATAACCTCTGTTCCCACTGCAAACTAGGATCTTCCCATTCAGAATTTTGTTAGAAAGCCTACCTACAAGCCTCTTCTCTTCAAAAGTAAAATAATATTATTGTTTTCTCCGTGTGAAATTTTTAGCACCGGAGTTAGGCAGGCTTTGGGGTTTCTGATGATTTTTGTTAGTAAAAAAGTGAGAGAAGAAATGATATTCAAGAGGCCAGAAAATTGTCTAAAGCTTGGGCCATAACAAAAGCTAGATTTCCAAACCCCTGGCCAGGGTCTTTTCTTTTTTGGCACAGTAGTGGGGGGCATATTTCAAATATATAATCTCTACTCGCTATTCACATTCCTTTGTATGAATGTATTTTTAGGGTATAGATTTTCTGATGTTCATCTTAAATGTGCTAGAATTCTGCATCGCTGTGTCCATCTCTGCCTTTGGATGTAAAGCAGCCTGTTGTAACACCAGTGAGGTGAGTAGCAGTCCTTGTTGGATGGTGTTTAGTAGGTCTCTATTGCTCTAGTAATCAGTCTCACAAATCTAATAGCTTACAAAGACACATCTTCATTGCTCTTAGCTCCCGCA
>NW_004949154.1:1726328-1740089 GCF_000317375.1 Microtus ochrogaster | reverse complement strand
TACTTTTTTCTACAGCTTATATATCCCAATGAAGTTTTTCAGGCTATGTATGTATGAATCAGTGTATTTACATCATATTTTGCAGATGAATGATTATGATGAAAACAGGCAAAACAGGTTTTCTTTATATAAACATATAAAGACATATAAACAGGTTTTCTCATATCTCCTTTATATGATTAAAACAAAGCAAGCAGAAAAGTATTTTTTCACATACACCTCTTTTGTTGGCAGGCTGCATATTGTGGTTACAAAGAAAGAATTAATCGTTTTAGTATTCATCTTGACTATTAATCTTATAAGGAATTTTTTTTGGTTGTTTGAGACAGGGTTTCTCTGTGGTTTTGGAGCCTGTCCTGGAACTAGCTCTTGTAGACCAGGCTGGTCTTGAACTCACAAAGATCCGACTGCCTCTGCGTCCCAAGTGCTGGGATTAAAGGCGTGTGCCACCACCGCCCCTTATAAGGAATCTTAAAGGAATCACAAACCTAATCTTTTACACATGAAAACCAATCAGTCAGCTGTAATTTAAGTTTTTAGGGTGTACACCCACCATTGATAGTTTCTTATATCAGGAGATTGGGGGCAGGAATGAGCACAAGGAATTAATCATCACCTCTGATCACCAACCAAACCTACCCAGGAAAGTATGCTCAGTTAGCAACAGTTGGGTTGAATTGCATTTTTGACCCTAAACTAATGAATTTATAACTTGGCTATGTGTCCCTGTGAACTTTAGGTTGTTTCCTAGGATTTTCATCTCAAAACTGTTTTCAAAATATCTGATTTAACTTGAAATTATTTAAAGTTTTGTTTCAGGGTAGCGCCTGTACTACGGGACTGTATGTGAGCCAGGAACTAGGCTGTAGATTTAAAAACATACACATACAGACACAGACACAGGCCACAGGTCATTCTTGAAACAAGAATGCTAACTTCATTGTGCTTTAGGGAAGCTTATATAGGGATCCTTAACTGACAGCCACTCCCCAGCTCCTAGGATTTTCAGCTGTAAAACCCACCAGAATTCCCTTTCCTGCTATCAGGAACTCATGAGAGTCTCCTGCTCAGAGCAGCTGCAGGGGCAGGAAAACAAGTTGTTTCACTCCAGCAAGCAAAGGGTCTGAGGCAGTCAAAGAAAACAAATGGGCCAGAGGTCTGCAGCCCCCAACATTTCAGCTACTGATGCACAGTGAAACCTGTGACTGTAACTTTCAGGATTAAGATTAAATGAATTTGAGCCAGCCTGGCTCCTGGGACTCAGCTGTTTTTCTTAATCATCAACTTGAGCTGCATCTATGCAGTCTTTAAGTGAAACTCATGGGGCCTAGCTGTGGAACATTTCCTTGTATATGTTTTTATTCATCAAAACTCTGTATAAGCTAACACATTTATTATCAAATAGACGGTACAGCTTGGGGAGGAATTACTTTCACAATAACCTACAGATAAAAAAGCCCAATAGAACAGGATGATTCCGTGAGATAAACACACTCCGTTACAGGCAGTGGGGATCTCCTCACACCCATTCACACCATGCCAGATACCACAGAAAGATGGCAGCAGCAAACATTCAAAGGCATAGTAGAAACAAGACGTTCCGAGTTCTGTGGTCTTGGGGCCTTGCCTTCCAAGATTGACTCAGCAGAGAGTTTCCTCCTGGTAGTCTGACACCTTAAACTTCAATTGCCACCTGCTACTCTTCTGACTCGGCCCTTGGCGTACACTGCCTTCCAGTTACTTCATACGTTTGCTGCTTCTGGACTCACTGATGGGCTCTACTACATGTGACTGCTACCACAGCCCTGCCCCACCATCCCTTCCTCACAATGGCCGACCGTACCTGCAGGAACCATTAGTTAAAGTAAACTTCTACTGTTTTTATATGCCTTTCATTTGTACATTGCTTGGAGTAATGAGAAAAGTATTTAATATACTTATATACCCTCATTATTAGTAGTACATTCCAAAGTTTATGAACATAATCTAGTATAAAATTCCTACTAAATTTTCTACCACTGTCCACAAATTGTATATATTTATATGTAAACAAATTATGCATAATTTGTCTATAATAATATGTCTTATGTTTACTCATATATTAAAATAAATATGGTTGGCTTATAACTATAGCTGCCTCTCTGGTCTTTTAAGAGTGCTATCATCTAGATGATTAGGTTGTATCCCACTCTGGTTTCATTCTGTGATGTTTTTATATTGTTTTGTAATTTAGGGGCTTAGTCTGGATTGATTGTTTTATAAAATATTGCATGTCCTTGAAACTTACCCCCAAATTCAGATGTTGAAATCCTAACTTCCAGTGTTTGTGGGGTGTCTAAGGTAGGAGAGCAGGTCACTCAGGAATGATGCAGACCCCAGAGAGTTCCCACATGCCCTTCTTCCATGCAGACACAGTAAAAGGCAGTTATCTGTAGACTAAAAAAAAACCATTCTCATTGGACATGTGTCAGTGTCTTGATTCTGAAGCCCCAGCCTCCAGAATTGTGAGAAACAAAAGTTCCACGTAAGAAAAATGTTGCCTACTGGCTGCCGTCATTATAAAGATGTATTTTCACATGCATTGCTGAGAAGGTACCAGTAAACATACTCTTTGGGGTGAGGTGAATATTATGTTCCCCAACAAGTTTTACTGAATGGTGTTAGCATCCTTAAAAATTTCCAAGGCATTCTTAGTTCATTTAATATTTGTTGAATGTTTGTGTTACCTTTCTGGTTAGAAGCACAGTACAAAGTCTCTGCTAACAATCTAAATTTCCAACAAAGAAGTAAGTGTAAATAAATTCTTGGATAAACTGATTTTAAGTATGTGTCAATATTTACTGTTCATTTCGGAATAAGTCTAGATCCTACATTGTGACAGACCAGCTCAGCCAGGGCACTGGGACCGATTTGACAAGGTCTCAGGAATAGGTAGGTAAGGAATCGTCGAATGACAAACGGACACGAGACTCAAAGGAATTGGATTTGAATGTGTCTTTACTAGGCACGAGGCTCATCCTTTATATAGAAAAGATTGTTTAACAGCATGGATTGTTTTTCCATGTGATTCAGAATACTTTTAGAATTATTATATCAGATATATGAGAATGGAATTTCATCAGACAAATGTCCCCAGTGTGAATCTGTGTTTGATCATGTTAGACATGGCTTTGTATTAGTTTTGATATAAATCTTCATCTAGGCTATGAGTTCATGGCATTTTGAGCTAAGTGCAAGTGGTTATGGTTAATAGTCACAAAGTCTATAGTCTTTTTATATTTCTTCAATCTCTGCAGAAGAACATTTTAAAAAATATTTTAACTCCTTTTTAAATCTTTTCCAAAACCATTCTCAAGAAGTTAAAGGCATTTATCTTTTTTTTTAATTCTTATTCCATTTTTGTTGAATCTGTCTTAATTGCTTATAGAACTTTGTCTTTTGTTCTTTATTTATTAAGCATCAGATTAAACCTGGAAACTTTGTCCCTTGAATGTAAACCATCTTCCTCCATTAGCATCATATACTCCTGTATATGGCAATAGCTCATCAGTAGACTCTGGAAACTTAAACATACTATCTTCCTTTTCAGAAGAAACCAGACTCTATTACTTAGAACATAAGGAGGTAATGTCAAAAGTGCAAGGGTTTTGATGCAGGAAGCACACACACACACACACACACACACACACACACACACACACACACACCTCTTTGTGGGTATTTTTTTTGAAGCTTGTGTCACATCTTACTTGAAAGACCACAGACTCTGCAGGAGGTGGGGTGACACTGTGTTAGTTTGGCATAGCCTGATTTAAATTGTTTGCCAGGATATAAACCTCAGGTACTGATGTGTTCCAGGATCCAAAACCTTATCCAACCACAAACCTACTTCTATTTCTTTACTTATAACCTTAAACTAACTTCTTTTAGTAAAGGTATATCCCGATAGTTCTCAAGGGAAAAAAAACCACTAAAAACGTAACAAATGGGACTGGAGAGATAGTTCAGCAGTTAAGAGCTCTTTTTCTTCTTGGAGAGGACCTGGTTTCAGTTCCCAGTACCCAAGTGGTGGTTCACAACCGCTGTAACTCAGGTTCCAGGGGATCCAATGCCCTCTTCTGACTTCTGTAGGCACCAGGCACACAAGTGGACCACATTCACACACCACACAAAACACAAAATATTAAATAAATAGATCTATGAAAAAATAATACATGGGACCAGGTAGTGGTGGCACACATCTTTAAACCCATCACTCAGGAACAGAGGCAGGTGGATCTCTGTGACCAGGGAAGCAAGAGATGCTGAGTTTTAAAGGATAAACAGTGAACTAACTGGTTTAACTGGGAAGTTACACACACAAGCCCAGAGAGGAGGCATCTCGAAAATGTTTCTGAATAGTTCCAGAATCCACTCCCATTTTCTTGTTGTAGGTCAGTCTCACGTACATTCCTTCTGGAAAGTCATCGAGGAATAAGTTAGCATTATGGTATGTCTACAACCATGAACAAAAGGAAAATGAGGAAGTAGCCTGGGAATTTAGCCAACCTTAATCAGGCAATACTTGGCTCATAGTTCTTTTTAGAATTTTCAACAGCTATAGTTGGGCATTATATACATCCACCAAATCCACCTCTCTATATACACACATTTTAACATGATATACAATTTTCTATGTGGGAATATTTTGCATCCTAATGATAATGTTTTTTCAAAGGCAAAGTTTTATAAAAAGATGCATATTGTTTGATTCATCAATACATTCACTAACACAGTTATTGTTCAATGATGCTCACAATTGGTGAGTAGTAGGTATTAGGTCATGCAGTCTAGTGAAATGCATAGGTAAAATCAGGGGCACGATGAGTGCATGTAGTTCAGTAAGACATGTGTGATGAACAAATAATAAATTGATGGTGAATGAACTGATAAAGATGAGTGGAAAGGTAGCCAATGGAAATGACAAGAAACAATCATGTATAACACATGTAGATAAATATCTACCATAAATTTGCTAAAACAGCAATCCTAAATGAATGCAAACTATGAAGAGGCATTTCCCATTGGACTGGGCAGAGGGGCAGAGCACTTGCGAAGGTGCTTAGAGAGAACAGGAGATTGTGAGCAGAGGGTCCTAGGTGACAAGACAGAGTGTGTTATTGTTTATAGTCTTTTGTCAACTGGTACAGGCACTGCCTCAAACTCTGAAACAACTCAGGGTGAAAGGGCAGGATGGAACTACGCTGAGACTAGGGAGAGCAGCCTTTTGCTTGGAGTGCAGAAGTCCCCTCTCCAAACAAAGCACACAAACCCAAGGTTGGGGAGAAGAGAAGGTTGATGGTGGGGATAGATGGATGGGGAAGATATGGGGTAGTGCAACAAAAATACCACTCTTAGGTCACTATGGGGGCCTTGGTGATGGTGATCTTACAGGCATTATCTCAAGTACTCTATTAATGTCTTTAAGTACATTGAAAATTGTGAGAGTGTGCAGATGAAAAACAGACTGGAGAGGGAATCTGGGGTAGACAGATTTAACTTGCTTATTAGCACATTTTCCTGGAGTCAAAAGTGGGTGTGGTTACCTTCAAGAGGCCACACTTCTGCTTTGTCAAAACTCAGAAGAATAGCTGTAACTTGATGTGGGATTCCCCTCTGTATGCTGTGAATACCATTTTAAATAAAGGATTCTGTGGGCCTGTGCAGGGCAGAGTATAGGTCGGTGAGGAACAACTAAGCTGAATTCTAGGAGGAAGGAAGGTGAAGTTGAAGAGAAGCCCTGGAGCCACCACTGGACACAGACGTGCTGAAAGTTTGCTGGTAGGCCCCCACCTTGTGGTGATGCACAGATTAATTAGAGATGGGTTAAATTAAGATGTAAGAGTTAGCCAATAAGAAGCTGGAATAATGGGCCACGCAGTGCTTTAAATAATATGATTTCTGTGTGATCATGTCAGGGCTAAGAGGCTGGCAAAAAATCTAGCGTCCTTCATACAACAGCATGTCACTAATTCACTGTTTTCTAGGACAGTGATGAGCCCACAGGACATGATGGGAAAAGGAGAGTGACAATAGGCATCTCGGAAAGGAGAACCAACTCCAGATCAGGAAAGACCCTTTTTATAGATTTCTTAGAATCTAGAATTGCAGCAGGACTCTACTAAGTTTTCCTTCTAACCTACATCTAGACCTTTCAAGCAAAGGAAGAAGAAAGTTTCCAGCGTGTGTCTGTGCAGTTGCTGCATCTGGTTCTGGTTCCCCTGTGCTATTAATTATCATCAAAATCAACTTCTGAACTGTGAACTGAAAGCCACAAGGACATCTGTCTTCATGACAGCATCCTGAGTGAGCGGCTGTCAAAGTTATTCATGGTGTGTTGAAACTTCCCCACTTCTTCCTCTGCTATAGGTTACTTTCCTAGTAGTGTCCAGGCATTCTTAGGGCATGTCTGTTGTTGAGAAGCCCAGGGGTCTGGACGTAGGTTAGAAGGAGAACATTAAGAAGAGTTCTAAAGTTGTAGCAATGAATCAGTGGGTATGAACGGCTGCTTGCAGCCTCTTCAGAGGCTCCTAAATTAGTTTTTAAAAAGTATAAATAAACAAATACCATAAGTATTATAATATGTTCAATTATTACAATTGATCAAATATTATTAAATAGTCCCTCAAAACCTAAGGTTAAGATTACTACTATCATTATACTTTTTTTTTTACATCTCCAGCCCGTTTATTGAGGCACAGTCTCTACTAAGCATCATGTTTTTTTCTTTTTTTTAATTTATTTATTTATTAAAGATTTCTGTCTCTTCCCTGCCACTGCCTCCCATTTCCCTCCCCCTCCCCCAATTAAGTCCCTCCCCTCCTCAGCCCGAAAAGCAATAAAACTGGACTCTCTGAACATAGCGGACAATGAGGACTACTGAGAACTCAAGAACAATGGCAATGGGTTTCTGATCCTACTGCACGCACTGGCTTTGTGGGAGCCTTTGCAGTTTGGATGCTCAACTTGCTAGACCTGGATGGAGGTGGGGGTTCCTTAGACTTCCCACAGGACAGGGAACCCTCATTATACTTTTTAAATATGGTGAAATGTTATAGCATCCATATTTCTATGACTGGGAATATTATTAGCAATCAAAACAGTTCATTAAATACTACTTAAAAACAAGACAGGCCTTGCAAAGTCACTTTCTCTCATCTTTATGGGCTTCCCCAGCTTGTTGCTGTTCTCTGTTTAACACTTTGACATGTAAGGATCCAGAACATGGACTTGGACATTACTTGGAGTTGGTGGGTGTTGGTGATCACACCCCACAGGCTCCCAGCACTGGTTCTAGTCATGATTTTTCTGAGTTTCTGGAAGTTACTGAAATAGGAAGTACAGCTGCATTGACATGGTCACAGTGTGTACGCATTCCATCCTGCGTGGTAGTGAAAACTGAAAGAGGAAGAAGGGCTGGGGACAGTCAGAACTTCGCCAACAGAAAACAAGGATCAGACCGAGAGAACCCAGCATTAAAAGCTCTTCGGATCCTGAGGGCCCAGCTTGGGAGGACTGGGAGACACACGCACAGGTAGGCAATCCCGAAGAGGTTTCTGCCTGTGCAGTATTTTCTTACTGGGACTTTGGTAAGGGGAACTGCTAATGCTCATAAAAGCGCTGGAGACATTGGGGCACTTCAGAACTAAATGGGAGAAGGGAAGAGGCATCTGGCTTACCTCTGTCCCTGCTCTTTCTAGCTGCATGATCTTGGTGGTCACCAACCTATGGCCATGTGACTATTGGGAGCAGAACTCTTGCACCTGCAAAGGCTCTCAGGTCATTCACTAACTGGGCAGCCTAAGGGCTGAGAACAGCACAGAGAAAAGAGAGCCAAGCTCATGTTTTCCTCTTGGCTTAGCTGCTACTCATTAATCTATTGATATTTAAATTATCATCTGCCACCCCACAAGCCCTCAGTCAGCACCCTGCTGGACACTCAGGCCATGACCTGGCAGGACTTCTGGTTCCACAGCTAGGCTCTGCCACTTCCACATAGATTTGAATTAAGTATCTCTGTCGTTCTGTTAACCAATGAAACTCAGAAGTCAGAAACTGGAGTGAAAACCTGCTAGCACACAGAGACTTAGTAGCGACTAGCTGACCTTTCTTTTTGGTCAGAAACATTGCAAGAGACCACTCTCTTCCCTCATGGCAGAACCAAGTTCACACCCTTTCCTTCCTGTGTGTCATCTCTATCCAAGTTGCTGGCTTCTCTATGGCGAATTCCAGCCGACTAGTCACTGAATCTGCTCACAGATTCAAGGCATAACTTTATTGGGCAGAATTTGGAGTGTCAGAGTGTGATCAAAGTATTGTACAACATCAACCTGAGCTCAAAAAACAATTCCACAGACAACTTGGTCCTTCCAACTGACAAAGACATGGGTCTGACCTTGAACCTCAGGGCATGACTTCAGGACTTTTTATACTGCTACATTCAGCTGCTTCTCCATGCTGAAGAGAGTCAGACACAGGCTGCCATTGGCAGAGGGGGAAACAGGGAGAGCCAGAGAGAGCTGGGGTGCAGTACCCAACTGTGTATAGGCAACTGATTAACAATAAGTACTTTAAATATTATTTAACACTGATTTTATGCCACTGAACAAAGTGTGAATTACTTCCACACATAATCTAACTTTTGACTCTGGATTTTCTTTCTGATTATGATTTTATTATTTGAAGAAAGGATTTCAAGGATTAAAAACGCTACACGATCACTTCTATGAAAATATGACAAAATATAAAGGGCTAATTCTATACGTGGTACTATTAGACTCACAAAACCAACAAATGGGATTAAGTATTTTGAGTGGTATGTAGCAAGAATTGGAAAACTATAAAGGCTGAATTTTAATATATCATGACCAGAGAGTAACCTGAGGTTGAAAGTTATCAGATAAAGAAAATTCACTTAAACTAGGCAGAACTGAGGAAAGAGCTGAATCTCCATTTTACAAATGTTGTGTGAACGTTTAGGTGTGGACCCAGGAACCCTGAAGATTCATGCTGTCTCTCTGTATGATGTGCTTATTATCTCAATTTTGTGGGGTGGGCCTAACATCATAGGGAAAGACTTCAGGAATTGAGGTGTGGTGTCTTTTATTTCTTGGAACCACCAGTTTCGTCTGCCAGAAGACAGGTCAAGAACACAGGGAGGTGCAATTCTGGAGGTGGTGGCAGACCCTGGGAGCATAGTTTGTTTTGTTTATTTGTTTGGATTTTATTGTATTCACAGTAAAGTATTTAGTTTTTAATTGAAATTTTATATAATATAGTCTAATCCTCCCCTCACATTCAACTTTATACCTTCTCTCTCTCTCTCACCAAAAGCAAATAGACAAATACAAACAAACAACCAAAAACAAAAACAATCAAACAAACAAACAAATCAACAATGACAACAAAATAGTACAATGAGCACAATACTTTTTAAGAGCAAAGTGCATTTTCTCTTCCAGCCCTGGAAGCTCCATCATGATCCCACAAGTAGTGACCAATGAGACTGTCACAGTGATTTCACCAAATGGAGTTAACTTTCCCCAAACAGACAAACCCCAGCCAACCCACCAGATGCAAGACAACCTGAAGAAATATCTAAAGGCAGAGATCAAAGTGATTGCGGTAAATCCAACTCAGAACACTTGGAGTGGGTGGAGGGCAGAGCAGGAAACACTGTGTCTTAGGACTAGAAATAGATTTGGGGAATGGAAAGCCTTCAGTTTTGACAAAGTGATCACAGAGTAGTCTGTAGACAAGTAGAAAACCCTCAGTAAGCTGTTTATATCTCTAAAACTTTCCACAAATTAACAAGTATTTCCCCTTACTGCAAATATGAGTTATTGAGATTTTGTTGTTTAATTTATTTTTTTATTTTTAGAGAGTACTTGCTAGTATTTTATTTATGAAAATATTGTAGATACATTCTTGGATACTCACTGAGTATGAAATACTTTTCTCCCCTTTAGTGAGAGGAGGCAGCATAAAAAGACCACTGGATTTCCTCTATGTGCTCATCCCAGATTTACTAAAGGCACTCTTCAAGGGTAAAGGGAGGGTATGAGAAAGAACATATATTTGTGCTGTGAGGAAAGATAAGGCTGTTTCTCAGTGTCGTCTGTTCTAACACTATCTGCATGGGCCTCTGAGCTACCCAGTTTTAGAACTTAAAGAAACCGTTGTCCTTGCCTTGGGCATACCATCATCTGGATTCCTTTAAAGTACATGCAACAAAAATTTAAAAATTGCTTGACCAAATGTAAAAGAACCGTGAGTCTGTGAGGTGAAGGAGGTCAGGAAGACAAAAGTGTCCTTCTCCTGCAGAGGCTAGGGATCCCTAGAAGGGACACCTGGGCTGAAGCGGTTGTGGAGCTGGGCAGAGAGGCTAGCTCAGTGTGGTGTTCTGTGGGTTCTGGGAGATGTGGCACCCAGAGGGTTCCATTAGAATGTGCTCAGAGTGGAAGGAATTTCAGATTACTCTTCTTCCCACAAGAAAGATCAGGAGACTTGTTAACTAAGGGCTTACAACTTAGCACCAGCCAGGAGATGCTGGGAAATTTCTTGAACATGAAAGGGGTTCATGAACAAAAGTAGTTGAAGATGGCCTGAGGTTGTGGCAGGGCCACATCTTCTCCAGAAGGAACTTCCCTCACCTCTCAGCTATTACAGTGTCTGTGTGCTTACAGTGACAGTGTAGAAGGTGACAATTCATGAGCACCACGGGAGGAGTGGAGAGGTCCACTTGTCATTGCTGGTTTTAATCTTCCATCTCTTTTCTTTCAACAGGCGATCCAGATCATGTGTGGTGTGATGGTGCTGAGTCTGGGCATCATCTTGGCATCTGCTCCACACACCGCACACTTTACCGCAGTGATTTCTGTCCTGTTAAATTCTGCCTACCCATTTGTAGGAGCTGCGTGTGTAAGTAGAGTTCTGTAGGCACAAGAACAGAGGATGTAGGCAGCAATGCTTCCACTTTTAGGCTCTGGCTTGTTGAAGGCACTAAGGGTGATAGACTGGACATTTCTCAGAAGCTGCTCCATGCCTGGGGTCAGGAGCACATGAAGGTCCTTCTCTCAGAGCACAGCTCCCCTCCAGATAGGTAGAGGAGTCTGGTGCACAGGTGAGGTTTCCTGTCACTGTGACTTCCTGTCTGCCTACTACAGCTCAGTAACAATCCTTCCTTTCCTGCATTTTATTTTCCGATGCCTCCACAGCTCCACCTTTTCCTCATTTTGTTCCAATGATTTCTGCCTTAGTCATCTCATACCAAGACACCATCTGATTTCACCAGTTTTTCACGAGTGTCCTTTGTCCCGGGTTTCATTCAAAGACCCTGCATTCCACTAGCTGTTCTGTCTCCAGAGCCAGATGCACAGATGGGATGCTCAGGTCCCTAGCATCACAGAGATAAAGACTCAGCATTTATTTATGTGGGTAGGCTACTTAACTTTAGAATAGAAATTATAAAATTTCTTTACCTTTTTTAAGTTTATAAAGAATATTTGCTTCTTGATTTTCTTTGATTTATTGGATAAGAGAAAGTAATTTTTATTTTATGAAATAATCCTTGTTAAGGATTCCTCACCATCCAACTTTATGCTTCCTTTGTTCTCATTACCTTAGTTTGTAGAACCAGCCTCTGAGAGTGATATTTCTTGACTTTTGTGTTTGTTAATATCGTCCCTTATTTAAAGAACTAAAACAAGTGCAATTTTCTCTCAAAGTATTATAAAAATCTGAGAGAAAGAAATTCATTTAGTACACCAGCATCACCTAGACACTGGGATGATGGTATGATATCAGCCATGAGCTTGACAAGAAATGGAAAGTATGGGCCAACATCCTAACAGAAGGTAGCTGAAAACTCCTCCCTAAGATTTTGGCAGACTGAAAATTGCAAGTTAAAAAGATACTTCAGCCAGTTCAAGTGAGAGTCACTGAGAAAAGTTTGCCTGATTTTTTTTTTTATGAAAATCAGAGTGGCATAGCTCTTTTAATGAAGAGGGGACAAACCCCATGGCTATTTTCCATTCTCGCTCCCTGTAGACCAATGCTTCAGGATCTAAAAATCATCTAATTCCAAAAGGTCCCTTTCCAATCAATGAAATATGTTTTTATTTCCTCTTAAGTCTTTATTGATTTTAATGATATATAATGCTACTCTTATCTACCTTTCTTGTGTTTTCTAAATAGTATGTGAGCAAAGGGACTCCTCTGAGAGGCCAAGTGTATCATTGGTCATTTGTTCCTTGAGGCTTTTCCCATGGAGGTTTATCATGAACCCCAGAGAGTGACACTGTCGTCACTTTGTATAAAGAAATTGACCTGACAGCATTTTTCTCTTGTCTGAGCAGTTTATCATCTCTGGAATTCTGTCAGTCATCGGGGAGACAAAGTCAACGAAGTTTTTGGTGAGTATAAGAGCCTTAACACTGACCTGATGAGGATGAACCTAAGGAGCACCCTTCATGGCCCTGCTTTTCACACTGAAGTTACAAATAAGATCTTGCTCTATTTGTGAGCTGATTCTGGGTTCTCCATATCCCTGTATAGAACAAATTCTTCCTATCACTGTGACCAAAATTACATTGTGCCTTATGCCTGAGACCACTGCCAAGGAATGTCATGTAAAACTATGTTCTTATGATCCCATTGTGCAGACAACAGGCTACGATGGTTAATGTTGATCATCAGCTTGACCTGACAGGAAGCACCTTGGAGATTAAAAAGTATACCTCTGAGGTTGTTCTATTTCCAAAATGTGATAGGGTCATCCCTTAGGATAAAGACTCAGAAGGACCGAGATACTGAATCTGTATCATTTTGTTGCTTAAGTTGTTTATGTGCAGTGTTTTGTCATAACAATGAAAAGTCTAACACAAAAACTTTTAAATTTTACTCTTAAGTAGTTAAGTTATGGTCCTTATTTTAAAAAATTGTATTTGTTGTGGATATACTATATAATATCACCACTTCAAATGTGTGAACAACCTCAGACAAAACGTTCACATGAGAATCATCTTTTATCTAGATCTCCATAAAGGTAATGCTTTTGCTGGGCTTGAGTAAGCATTTTTGAACCGAGAAGCAGAATAGTTGAATCATGAAAGTCTCAATAGTTATGTGTTTTGGCTAAGAATTCAGCTTTATCTACTTTTAACTCATTCCCGAGGAATACTGAAGTCACTGGGAGAAGAAAGATGGACTATAGGAAGAAGCTTTTGAGATATGTAAAGGTTCACCTAGCCATCAGTCAACTTACGTCCCTCAAGGAGTTGACTCAGGAAGTCATGGGACAGAATGCAGGTGATGCAATCAACAGCTTAGGGACTTATTTGTTAAGATCTGACTACACCAATCTCTCCAATGCACAGAGTATTGATTACTTTTCGGTTGCCATGGTCAAATTCCAGAGGTAAAAGCAACCAAGGACATAGGTAGTCTCTAGACAAAATAAGAATGAAAGACACTTACCTATGCTCAAGAATGATCTTGTCATCCTGTGTGTGGAGCCTAAAGAAGATGGCCAACTAGAATAAACCTAGTCTGTTCTAGAACACATGACCAACATTCTGATTGCAGCTGTTGTTAGAGGAGTCCAAGAGTTTGACTTTAGTCACTGTTTGTGTGAAGTAGCACCCAAAATACCAAATTTTGATGACTTATACAATTGATCTAAAATATAAGTGTGCTGAAATTAAGTCACACTCCAGTGTAAGA
>NW_004949154.1:1721728-1726015 GCF_000317375.1 Microtus ochrogaster | reverse complement strand
GTGGCCCCAGTTACAGCCAATCCTAAGCCTTTTCAGACTGCAAAGTCTACCTGACACTGAGAAAGAGTCCCCATAATCACCTTTCCTAGATGTTCTGAGATCTCACAGCATCATCTGCCTGGGGATCAGGTCTTTAATATGTGGGTCTCAGACCATATCAAATCCAAACTAGAGTGCTGACAATGTTGAGGGACAGGGAACACACCTGGTATCTGCACCTCCTCCTTTGCTCCCAATGTCTTGAGAATTTTCCAGTTTTGCATTATGGGGTTCCATTAAAAGTCATGGGTGATGGTTGATTTTTCCGGGGGGTTTTTTTTTTTTTTTTTCATTGTAATCCTATTCATCCACACAATTACCAGTTACATTTTGGTTTGTATTTTTCTAGACATTCTGTAGGGCCAATACAAATGATAGAGGTTGTTTAAAGTGATCTGATCAAATAACATCTAGGAAATGGAGCCTAGGATAAATAAGGAAAAAAAAAACTACGGCCTCTCCTCTTTCTAGTGATCACAACTATGAGTTAGGGAGATGGAGAAACAAATCATTAATCTTTCAGCTGCTAAGAAAGACTAATAAAGAGAATTGGCTCAACTTTGTGGGAAAGAGGTATGAATGAAGCCTGTTGCTCATTTCAGGTAGAGGGCAGCCTGATTACGAACATCCTGAGTATTTTATTTGCTTTCATGGGCATCGTTATCCTCTCTGTCAGCCTGGCTGATTTGCATCCTGCCTCAGAGCAGTGTGAGCAGAGCAAACTTCTTAGACCAACCGAGCATTATTTCTACCGCCGTCCCCTCAACAACAACGACTGCTCTAGCACCGAGAATGTTCTGACTGTGAGTATTCCTCAAGGCTCACGTAGCTCTTGGAAAAGAGTGGTCTTCCCCTAGTTTTTGAAATCCTTTCACTTTGTCTAGTTTGACATCTTAGGGAATAAAATAAACGTATAAATAACCAAAGTAATAAGCATGGAATTCAAAATCTAGAATATGAGTTACATGGTAAAAGCAAGGAATCAAAGGAAAATTACCAAATATTATAGGTGATGAAACTGTAAATACTGTTATTAGAGTTTCTTAAGAATTGAAAAAAAAGTATCAAATTTAAAAGCATAAATTATGAGAGACCAAGAGCCTTGACCCAGATTGGTGAATTTAGATAGCAAAATATACTTGAAAGGCTCAGGTGGTGTGGAGATACAAACGAGGAAACCAGGTACATGAGTGTGATCCAGGGGTGAAGTGGGCGAGCAAACTTCAGCCAAGAACTGAGAGATGGAGTGTGGGAAGGGCAGGATTATATGCCAGGGCCTCTACTCCAACCTGTGATCACAGTAACCAGGGTCACGCCTGAGTGGAGGCAAGCTCATTGCTGCTTTCAGTACAGTTTAAAGAGACGAGATTACTAGATGAGGATAAAAGAAATTCAGAGAAAAGGAGAAGAGTGACTGACAGAGATGTGACGGAACTCCATTTGACTGGAAGAAAGTAACGCAGTATAAAAACAGGAATAACATGCCTGTAGTTCGAACATCCAAGGACATACATTTGACCCTCATTGCATAGAGAGAAAATAGAGTAAGATAACAATGAAGATACTGAAAAAAAAATCTTCATTTCCTTATGACAATAAAAATAAGATAGAAAAAAACTGGAAAATGACCAGAGAGTCTCTGACCCTTATTGAGCTGGGTTCAGTGTATCTTCCCTAATTAAGAAACCACGAGAAGAAAAGGTATATGCAAATAAGATGCAGAACAATGGGAGAAAATTAATATCTGGAGCAACTAAGCCTGACTTAGAAACCTGAAGCATTAAAGAGGAATCTGCATGGACCACAAAGTACAAGGGCATGATGGGACAGTTTTACATTGTAATACAGAGAATGGGTTGAATATATTTGCTGGAACAGTGTCTAGATAACGGAGGCATGCTCCAACACATACCTGTGTGTGGACAAAGGAAAAGTTTACAGAATGGCATTCATCTTCCTTAAAGTCAAGCAGTCTTCATTAAGAACACCTCAGGACAGAAGTCATGGGCTGTGTGTTATTAACCTAGGCCCTTCTTCGAATTGGTTTGTGATGTTACAGACTGTAGAAACTGGACTGTTTCTCTGCCTTTTATCATCACGCAGAAGGCCAAGGAAACACACCCCGAGGAAGAAGGTTCTATCGATGCTGACTTTTACAAAGGTGTTGCACTGTCAGAACCTCACTAACCCTCACTAGTCTCTGTGGATGAATTATGACACACGTGTAAGAAGTGAGCAGACAGAAGACAGAAAAGCAGAGACTTGCCCAACCTAGGAGAGCCAAGAGCAGGAGCCCCTGACTCTGTCCTGGCTCTCACTACACCCCTCTGCCCCCTCTGCCCCCTCGCTGAGTGAACAGTGTAGTCAGGGACCCTGCCCAAGACAGGCAAGAAGCAGTGGCTTGAAACAGCTTTGGTTTAGTTTGGCTTCCATCCACTTCCCCTCAGGGAATGAAGAGCTCAGGCCTTGATCTAAGCTTGGGTTTGGAGGGATCCATTTCCCTTCTTCATGGTGTCCTCTCTTCACTCTCTGACGGTGGAGATGGTTTCCTCTCTATAGTCACTTCCCACCAAGGCTTCTGCTGGCTCAGTCACCCCAACTTCTCTCTCCTGAACTTAGGGAGTCCTTTCACTGATGCTGATCTTCAGTGTGTTGGAGCTTGGCCTGGCTATGCTCGCTGCCATGCTGTGGTGGAAAGAGGGTCACTCTGACTTCTCTCGGGTGAGTATGCTAGAGGCCTCTGGGAATCTTGTCTTTGTTCCTCTAGGATGTGCTGCCCTTTGCTGCCATGAATGACACAGGAAAATCAGTCACCATGACGTTAACGTCAGGGCGTTTGGACAGTAAGATAGAGCAGTAAATGAAGGGGTAGAAGGCGATTGAGTAGCTGACGAGGAATATCTGGACATGAAAACAGGTGACCCTAACACATCACCTGCTTCTTTCCTTCCCGTTTGCAAACAAAGGAACTGAGGCTCTGAGAAGTTAAATGTATTTCCTGAAATTATGCCGAGTTTGCCTGTGTTCAGGATGCTGGAGCCTGGCTACCTCCCTTCTAAGTAGGGCTACTTTTTCCTACAAAGACTAGTCTCATTACAAACCTTGACTTGGTAAAGACCAATGACACACTTGAATGCATTCAGTCAGCATCTTAGGCTCTACTTCCTTCCTTCTGATCTTAAATTTTTCTTGCATCAAAGATGTTAAGTCAATGATGTTTAATAATTGCATGTACCCCTTCTCAGCCAGCTCTGAATGCATGTCTTCAATAATGGAGCCAATAGTTGTGCTCTGACCAAATCCTTAGTTAGAATGTTAAAATGAAGATTAGATGATATACATCAAATATGTGCATAACTTAATAATGTGCTATTCTCATCCTGGAACATCTATAAGTTCTATGTATGAATGAAATTTTATCATATATATATATGTGTGTGTGTGTGTCTATGTATCTACCTTCCTATGTGCATATGTATATAAATGCTTGTGTGTGTGTATCATATATATTTATTTGTAGTCTGAAACTGAATGTTTTCTTTATTCTAGAATGTGATTTTCCTGTCTCGTAATGCAAATAATGAATCCGGCATGGAATCAAAGTCACTTTGTAACCCTGTATATGAGCAAAGATTAGTTTCTTAAGAATAAAAACAAAGTTGGAAATACACAGCAGAGAGTTGATCTTCAAGATAATCCAGAAAATCAAACCGTCACAGGGCAGCAATGCTTAAGCTTCCTAAATATAGTTGCTAAAAATTGATTATCAATAATGTATTGAATAGGTGTGTTCAGTGACACACTTGATTTTCATGGCTTTGCCTTCAGCCAAAGCTCAGACCTACAAATAGTGGCCAAAGAGCCCCAGATATTTCTTGGAAAATTAACAGAATGTTTCAGTCGGTCTGGCGGAACAAAGGGGCAACATTTTCTTTTTTCCCTTCAATTAACTACAATAGCTACCCTATGATCTTTGAGTTGAAAATTCCTGTGCTGGCATGGGTCTTTCATCATAAAAATTTTATTCGTTAGTACGTAGAATCAAGTGACCTACAATGAAGTCTCAAGAACTGTACATGTTATTTCTTCCTAAATAAAACATTTTTTTCTGATTTTGTGATCTATTTGTAAGGGTTTTTTTTTGGGGGGGTTCTTTAAGCACAGATCAAGACCCCTGTTATACATAAACACATTATTTTGATATTCCCTTGTTACCTTCCAATCAAAAAAAAAAAGGCATGGGAAAGG
>NW_004949154.1:1717165-1720322 GCF_000317375.1 Microtus ochrogaster | reverse complement strand
AACAATGAGGGATGATGAGAAGCCAAGGACAATGGCATGCAAACTACTTTCAAATCTCTTTTACCATCAATGCTAATATCAAGTCACAAGGAAATCAAGGTTTCTGAGATTAGATAAAATCATATCTAATTTCTGCCTGTGTTAACTAAGTTGTGCTGTAGTACTCCTTACTTAGAGTCTAATTCCCTTGCTCTTCCAATAAATCAGCTCAAATTAATCATGAGTGATTATATGTGTGACCTTGGCAATATGAACAGTGTAATGATGCTAAAGCAATGATTCTCAACCTAAAAAAACTGGGTGATTTCCTCTCAGATTAAAAAGAAAAATGCTAATTGCTAACTCACAGCAAGACTCTAGGTCTGGTGTTTCCCACTCCTTCCTTTCCTTGCGTTTTATGTACACCGACCTTCCCATAGCCCAGGCACACTCAGTCTTCCCAACTGAGCTCCTTCTCAGAAACAAAAGAAGAAGCTAGGATGCGGTATGGTTTCTTCTTACCTTTGCATGTTTTTAGAAAGCAAGAGGTACTGTCATTTCTAATACAGACTCAAAAAGTCTGAGTTGCAGTCTGAGGAGAAAGACCGTGGACATATCCAGACACTGTATGTTGTCTAGGACTGCCCTGTTGTTGTTTGTTAACTGGAGCTAGAGTTATCTGGTAAGAGAAACCTCAACTGAGAAAATGTCCCTATTAGCTTGGACCGTGGGCAAGCCTGTGGAGCATGCTCTTGATCAACAGTTTGATGTAGAAGGGCCTATCTCACCGTGGACAGTGCCACCCTTGGACAGGTTGGCCTGGATAGAATAAGAAAGCAGGTTGAGCAAGTCATGGGGAACAAGCCTGCAAGCTGCCTTCCTCCATGGCCTCTGCTTCAGTTTTTGTTTTATTTTCCCACATTGAGTTAACTTGAGGATGGATGACAACTGTACGTTAAAATAAACGCTTTGCTCCTCGAGATGCTTCCGGTAATGATAGCACAGCAACAGAAACATAAGCAGGACACTATCAATCCACTCTTCTGTCCTCACTTCTCTTTCCCCAAGCCTCCTCATTCCCAGTCTCTAATTGTTTCACCCCATTTCATATCCTTGGGTCCTTTTTGAAACATAATTATTTTATTTATTCTTTGGGAATTTCACATCATGCACCCTAATCCCACAAATTTCCCAATCCCATATCTGCTCTTCACCCTTGTAATTAATGCTCCTCCAAATGAAAACTAAAAATGAGATAATAAAAATAGGATAAAATAATATTATTAATTAAGGAACAAACAAAACAAAATTAAAGCAAATAATTCAAAAAACAAAAAAGCAAGCAAACAAACAAAAACCCACTTCACTCCTGACTTCTCCATTGTGTTCCCATTCATCTCAGTGACTCTGGGAGCCGCTGTGTATCATGCAGTAGATGCAGTAGACCCTTTTGTCCAAACAGCTTTACCTGCCAGTGTTCATTAAACAATGTGTTGTTGGTCAGGTTCAAGGCCTCTGGCTTCTGGCACACCATCAGTACTGGACGCTCACTGAAATGCCTCTCAAATGTCCTGCTGTTGCCCTGGTCATGGAGATCATGAGACTGATCCCTCCACATATTCCAGCAGGTCACAGATGGGTAAATGATGGGGTGGGCCAATTCGAAGCCCTGGATGTGTGTCTGGGTGATAGCTGACTGGGGGCTGGGATCACACCCCTCAGGGGAAGGGGCAAATCCAGCTCACCCACACTTCTGGTGAAGGGTGGCATCAACAGGGAGCGAGGCAGATCTATTAAGGTAAGATGAGCTCTCCAGTGCCAGGATCCTTGAGTTCCATTATCTCAGGGCCAGCGAGGAGCAGGGTCAGCTGTCTCCAACACAGACCTCAGCTGTAGCAGGATCACATATCCAAACATGGCCAGCAAGCAGCTTGGACCCAGATGTCACTGTGGCAGCCCAGGCCTCTCAGATTGGCATGTGCCCAGCAGCAGCATGGTTCCTGGACTTAAATATAGCCCCAGGTGGCAACCCAGCCCCTGGGCAGAAATAGGGCCTTTGATGGTAACAGGAGCCATGGACCTCAACACAGTCCCTGGCTGTGGTCCATCCACAGACCCAGGCATTGCCCTTGGCGGCAGCCCAGTACTAAAAGTTACCATGGCCCTGTGTGGCAAGCAGGCATGCTCCATCAATCCATTCCGCTATTGCATGAATTCTAATTGTTCTCAATAAGAATCTGGAGTCAGATATTGGTGGGTGGCAATTGGGAGATCAGAGAAGCAGTGTAGCCAGCCACTAGAGAGACTTTTTACCTCTACTGAGTCCTCAGACCAAAAGGACGATCCTGTCCACAGTCTTTCTCTTCAGACTGCATCTTCAGACTGCACTTAGCTCCTGTCTCCTCCCACCTTATATTCCTCTATCTGCCCAGTCATGCCTCTTCCTGTCTCCACCTACTTACTGCTGGGATTAAAGGCATATGACTCCCATGTACTGGGAATACAGGTGTGAACCAACACCAATTGGCTTTGTTTCTCTTTGAGACTGGATCAGTCTTGTGTAGCCCAGGGTGGCCTTGAACTCACAGAGATCCCTCTGCCTCTGTCTCCTGAGTCCCGGATTAAAGATGTGTGTCAGTACTACTTACCTCTAGTGGTTTAGCTTAGCACTCTGATCTTCAGGAAAGCTTTATTTGTTAAAGCACAAACAAATATCAGTACAGTCCTCACTGCCTTTGCCTCTTCAGATCTGCCTCTCCCCGCAGGACATGAACCATTCTGTTTCTCTTTCTCTCCAATACAGTACCAAGTAAGTGCTCACCATGATGGCTCTCCACCACCCAGTCTTAATGGTGCCAAGCAGACCCATAGTTTCTTCTCCCCACCTAGGGCAAAGGCCCTGGGCAGGCATGTGTGTGTCCCTCTCCAATTATCTGGTCCTAATGGTGCTGAGCTGGTCCATGGTTTCTTTTTCTCATTGGGTCTCTTAGTATTTTTGTTTTTTTCTGCATATGAGAAAACACACAACACTATGTTCTTGTGTCTTTCTTTCTTATTTTATTGACTTGATGCTTCCATATTCCATACATTTTATTTCTGCAAATGAAATTATTCCACTGTTTATCCTGACCAAATATTACTTGATTATATATATATATATATATATTTATATATATAT
>NW_004949154.1:1714409-1715771 GCF_000317375.1 Microtus ochrogaster | reverse complement strand
CCTGAACCTTAAGCTACATATGTTTCTGAGCTGACACGTGGGTGTTGGGAGTGGAACTCAGATCTTCTACAGGACTAATCAATACACTTAACTTCTCAGACATTGGTCGAGCCTCCTATAAGAAGTGAAGAAATGTCTCTTACTTGCCTTAGTAATCCTAGAAATAAGTATGTTATCTGTCACCTCAAAATAAATCACTTAACTTTGAATGTTTTTTCACATTCAGTTAAATACACACACACATGCACACACGCACATACACACACAAAACACACACACAACACACACACTCACACACACACACTCTAGAGATTTATTTCTAGTTGCCTATCCCATGTCGGTTTTTGATTGACAGACAGCAGAGGAATATAAAAATAATGTGTTTTTGTCACAGGGGTCTTGATCTGTGCTTAAAGACAAAACAACAAAAAGCCTTAAAAAATAGTCATAAAAACAGAAAAATACTTTATTTAGAAAGAAATAACATGTACAGTTCTTCAGACATCATTGCAGGTCACTTGACTCTACGTACTAATGAATAAAATGTTTATGATGAAAGACCCATGCCAGCACAGGAATTCTGAACACAAGGATCAAATGGTACCTATTTTTGTTAATTAAAGGGGCAAGAAAATGTTGCCCCTTTGCTCCGCCAAATCTCCTAAAACATTCTGTTAAGTTTCCAAGAAATATCTGGGGCTCTTAGGCCACTATTTGTAGGTCTGAGCTTTGGCTGAAGGCAAAGCCATGAAAATCAAGTGTGTCACTGAACATACCTATTCAATACATTACTAATATCCAGTTTTTAAGCAAATATATTTTAGGAAGCATAAGCATTGCTGCCCTCTGATAGTTTGATTTTCTGCATTATCTTGCTGCTGTATATTTCCAAGTTTGTTTTTATTCTCAAGAAACTAATTATTGCTCATATACAGGGTTACAAAGTGACTTTGATTCCATGCTGGATTCATTATTTGCATTACGAGACAGGAAAATCACATTCTAGAATAAAGAAAATATTCAGTTTCAGAACACAAATGATTATACACACACACACACACACACACATATACACACACACACACAAGCATTTATATACATATGCACATAGGAAGGTAGATACATAGACACACACACACACACACACACACACACACATATATATATATATATGATAGAATTTCATTCATACATAGAACTTATAGATGTTCCAGGATGAGAATAGCACATTATTAAGTTATGCACATATTTGATGTATATTATCTAACCTTCATTTTAACATTCTAACTAAGGATTTGGTCAGAGCACAGCTATTGGCTCCATTATTGAAGACATGCATTCAGAGCTGGCTGAGAAGGGGTA
>NW_004949154.1:1692680-1694392 GCF_000317375.1 Microtus ochrogaster | reverse complement strand
TATACAGAGAGGTGGATTTGGTGGATGTATATAATGCCCAACTATAGATGTTGACAATTATAAAATGAACTATGAGCCAAGTATTGCCTGATTAAGGTTGGTTAAATTTCCAGGCTACTTCCTCATTTTCCTTTTGTTTATGGTTGTAGACATACAATAATGCGAACTTATTCCTCAATGTCTTTCCAGAAGGAGTATATGTGAGACTGACCCAAAACAAGAAAATGGGAGTGGATTCTGGAACTATTCAGAAACATTTTCGAGATGTCTCCTCTCTGGGCTTGTGTGTGTAACTTCCAAGTTAAACCAGTTCACTGTTTATCCTTTATAATTCAGCATCTCTTCAGTTTTGGTCGCTGTAGAACTGCTGTCGCACCAGTAAGGAAACAGTAGGGTTCCAACGCGAGATGGAAGCTGTGTTCTCTGTCTCCTGTCATCTTTCTGTGTCAGACGAGACAGAAAGCAGTCCTGTAGATCACTTAACTATGGGCCACTCTTTTGTCCTTTTAAGAGAGAAGGTCAGAATTGTGTGTTCTCCAAACACACTCACTTCCCAGAATGGGAAGAACAAGGAATTGACACAAAAAACCAAGAAAGAAACACTTGACAGGAAACAGAACTGAGCAAAGCCTGGGATTCTTTGTGAGTGTGACACATTATGGTTCAGAAACACATCTGCAGTTTTGTCTGACTCTCTGCATTTGAGCAAACCAAGTACAGGAAAGGTCTCATTTTTCTTACCTGAAACAACTTCAGATCATACATTTTCTAATAGGTACTCATCTTGAATCAATTGCTTTGCATTTTTGTCCCTCATATTTTTTTTTTTCGAGACAGGGTTTCTCTGTATCTTTGGAACCTGTCCTGGAACTAGCTCTTGTAGACCAGACTGGCCTCAAATTCACAGAGATCCACCTGCCTCTGCCTCTCCTGTGTGATGGGATTAAAGGTATGTGCCACCACCATCTGGCCCCACATATTATTTTTTATAGATCTATTTATTTAATTCTTTATGTTTTTGTGTGATGTGTGTATGTGTACCACATATGTTCCTGGTGCCTGCCGAAGTCAGAAGAGGGCATTGGATCCCCTGAAACGTGAGTTACAATGGTTGTGAACAACTATGTGGGTGCTGAGAACTGAAAGCAGGTCCTCTCCAAGAAGAAAAAGAGCTCTTAACTGCTGAACTATCTCTTCAATCCCTATGTTTTTAGTGTGTTTTCCTGAGAACTGTCTTGATGTATCTTTACTAAAAGTTAATTTAAGGTCATAAGTAAAGAAATAGCAACAGGTTTGTGGTTGGATAAGGTATTGGATCCTGGAATGCATCAGTATCTGAGGTTTGTATCCTGGCTGTTTGGAAATATGCAAGCCATTTAAGTCATGCTATGTCAAACTTACACAGAATCTACACTATTCCAAAATGAACAGTAAATATTGATACATACTTAGAATCAGTTTATCCAAGAATTTACATACACTTATCTCTTTCTTAGAAATTTAGCTTAATAGCAGAGACTTTGTACTGTGCTTCTAACCAGAAAGATAACACAATGATTCAACAAATATTAACTGAACTAAGAATGCCTTAGAAATTCTTAGGGATGCTAACACCATTCAGTAAAACTTGTTGGGGAACATAATATTCACCTCGACCCAAAGAGTATGTCTACTAGTACCTTCTCAGCAATGCATGTGAAAATACATCTTTA
>NW_004949154.1:1690899-1691750 GCF_000317375.1 Microtus ochrogaster | reverse complement strand
TAAGATTAATAGTCAAGATGAATACTAAAATGATTGATTCTTTCTTTGTACCCACAATATGCAGCCTGCCAA
Organism: Microtus ochrogaster; assembly: GCF_000317375.1. Lineage (NCBI taxonomy): Eukaryota > Metazoa > Chordata > Mammalia > Rodentia > Cricetidae > Microtus > Microtus ochrogaster. Next base: position 1,691,678 of record NW_004949154.1, on the reverse strand, counting down.
CAAAAGAGTTGTCTGTGAAAAAATACTTTTCTGCTCGCTCATGATGTTAATCTATAACAAGTTGCTTAGAAGTAAATGTATATGGGTTGTTAGAGTGACTTTGTTTTAATCATATAAAGGAGATGAGAAACCCATTTTTACCTGTGTTCATTATAATAATTCTTCTGAAAAATATGGTGTAAACACACTATGATTCATACATTGCCTGAAAAACTTCATTGGGATATATAAGCTGTAGAAAGAAGTACACAAGTACACTGAGGAATAAAAGAAGAAGGATACCATTAAGAAGGAGTGTAAATCAGGTAGAACACTCTAGTATACGTTGGTACTGTGGATTTCTTTCGAGCCCTGTGCTGTCTGGAGGCCACCACCCTCAGGAAGTGATAAGTGTTACCTTTAGAGTTAACCTTCAGTGACTTACTTTCACAAGTTTGACCTCATATTGGGAAGATTCAGCAACCACTCTAAAGAGTGGCATCACTTGAATACCAAGTGTTCAAACATGTGAGCCTGTAGAGGACACTGTAGATTCAATCCACAACAATAAGAAACTGCTTTTTATGTTATATATAATACATACATATATGTGTGTGTTCTCTCTGTATCTACACTATACGTATATTATGTATACTCACATATATATATGTGTGTATTATATATACACATAATACATATATAGTGAGAGACGCACTATGTGTGTGTGTGTATGTGTGTGTATTTAGGGATCAGGTATTCTGAATCCAACTACTTGTCTTCACTGTAATTTTTCACTATAC
>NW_004949154.1:1687244-1688145 GCF_000317375.1 Microtus ochrogaster | reverse complement strand
TTTTTAATCTGTGGGAATCCCAGGTTATATAGCAATATTCACATCTCCAGAAATATCAAACAAACACACAGACTGAAAACAGCAACATAAACAAGACAAAAGGAAGACTTTCAACAGAAGTAGCACATGTATATAAGTTTATAATATACAACTTTAAGCTGTAGGAATTTTTTTTTTAGATCACCTTGAATGGTCACTGATAATTCCATATGGCTTTTTCTTTTGTACAAAGAACTCACTCTTTTAAACCTGTTTTGTAAAATCATAAGCTAAACAATATATCTTTTCTCCTTAGAGGTTTGGAACCTCCCACTCTTAGGAACTTGGTTTTATTTTGGGCCTATCTGGGTTGCCAACTCAAGATGACAGGACATATGGGCCCTATATCTCTTCACTAGCCACATTAGTGGTTTTTGTTTTTTTTTTTAAACTTGGTTATAGACAGAAGGGAAGTAATCTACTGTCACCTGACCCCTAAATAGATAACCGTTCTACTTCCTAGTCATTCACGGCTCCCTAAAGAGATTTGACAGTTACATTTTACAGCGTTGATTGTTACCTTTGCAAGAGTAAAAAAGCCCTTGTCTCCACAGTGGAAGCCCACTATCAAAGGAAATACTCACCACAATAATTTTATGTTTAAATTCGATTGCACTTATAACCACACTGAGTATACTGATTATACTTGTTGCTGCAGCCACCACAGAGCTAATGGTGTTAAAACTTAGACTGGTGGTAACCTAGAAAGGAATGGGAACCAGTTAATTCAATAGCATCCTTGGTGTAGCGCCATCAATATTTGAAATGCAGCATGATTTTATTAATACAATTCATCCTATTTCTGCCAAAAGTACAATCTGTGTCTTTCCTTAAGGTATCTTTACTTCCAATCCTTTGACAA
>NW_004949154.1:1678745-1685779 GCF_000317375.1 Microtus ochrogaster | reverse complement strand
GATCTGCTGTGTAACCTTGCAGATCTCATGACACGAGGTACATGTTAGTGGCCAAAGCTGGTTAAAGATGCTAAGGAGGTAGACAGGAGCACAGTTATAGAAGGGTCACTTGGTCATGGTCCAGAATTTGATGTTTACCTGCTGCAGGAAGGGAAATTCAACTGCAGCTTTTAGCAAGTGAGTGAAATAGTTGCTGAAGTCTTGGTTGTTGCCTTTTATCAGTTTTTGACAGAAATCACATTGCTACCATCTTTTTATAATCCTTTATTATTTTATGTGTACATGCATTTTGTCTATATGTATGTACATGCCTGGCGCCCACGAAAGTCAGAAGACTTTATATTCTCTGGGATTGGATGTCTGAGAGTCATTATATGAAACTCTGAATCAATTCTGGATCCTCTGCAAGGGCAATAATCTCTTAGATATCTCTATGGCCTCTGTGATATTTTTTTTAAAAAACGTTATTTTAGATACATTTGTAGAAACTATTTTAACCTGTCAATTAATGATGTTATTGCCACTGCAAATATTTGGTGACATTGTCATGGGCACAATCTGAAGCTTCAAGGTTCACGTGTCTAACTTCACTTCTCTGGTTTCACCAGGACCAAGATTCTCTCTGCAACTGCCTGGACACACCATTCACTCAGATATGATGAGACCTTTTATGAACAAGTAGCTCAGCTACACCTTTGAAAGTCAGATCTTTTTAAAATGCAGATCCTTGGCCTTAGGAAAATAGAACCAACCTCTTTTACATATTAGCAGAATGTATACTTGATGAAATCATTCTCATCTAATGGCAAAATAAAAGAAAATAGTTACCAGGACCTCTGTAGTTCTCATTCCTGCTGCAATTGACAAGGATCCTGAGATTATGAACTGATAATAAGAGGAAAATTTCAAGTTAACATTTTTTAAATAGCTTTTATAAATCATAGCATACTAAAACTCACTTCTATGTCAGCTGGGTCTACTAAAGTGGTCAATAATCTTAAAGGCAGTGCAGTTGTCACAATACCTCCCCTACCAGAAGAACAGGGGGTAAAGGGAGTCAGTGGAAGAATCATCAAGGTTTTTTAAAATTATGAAACTGTCACCCCAACAATATTGTTTAAGATCAATGAAGGATAAAACTCCCCAATCCTTATAATTAGATTTTTGCACACATGGCCTGAAACTGAAGAAGATAGCCACACAAAATTGGACCAGAAATTATTCTTGTTGAAGATATATTAAAAGCTGTAAATAAAATAATGACAAAAATTATACTAGAATGCTGTAGCTCATTTGAGTCCTGCAATTTGGCAATTATTTTCAAGTTCTTCTAAATGACTGCTGTCAACCTGACTTAAGTGACTTTAAACTATTATATGGATGTCTGCATTTACTTTCCATACTTGGCTTAGAAGATTTAAAAATTATAGCAGCATCAGCACTATCACAACATTAAAATGAAAATCAACATATACATATAAGTTTGGGGAGATAGCTCTCAGCCAATTGCTTCCCATGCAGGGCTGAGCCCTTAGGTTCAATTCTCCATCAAAAACTATAGGAGCTGGTTTCCAGGATAGTACTTAATAGAAAATAAAGATGGAAGAAGAAAGCAGTGGTGGGGAGATATGAGAGATTCTGAGTCCTCATTCATGGGCTGAGTACATCTTGGGTATATTAACCTTTCCTAGTCGTGTTTTCTTCACTTATACAATGACAATGAAAACAAATTTCTCAAAAGTTGTGGTGATTGATTGAAGTGGAGGAACATTACATACAAAACCACAATATTCTTAGATTAGAGTGCAATGAAAACTATTACTGGTGTTATGGGTGCTATGACTACTATTATCATAATCATTGATACTATTATTGATATGTCAAATGTCATGTAACTTTGAAAAGTATTGGAGCCTGTGGCATTTCTCAAATCTTAAACATCTATTGTAAATAGGCAGGGAAAATTAAGGTACCAGGTCTACAACATCACTAAATTTTCTCATTGTCAAGTTTATCAATAAATGGAGCCCTCATTTTTTAATGGAATTCTCATTTGTAAAATAACCAAGTTTTTGCATTTTACTTTCCATTTGTCAGCTCATAATATATAGGTAAGAAAATGTTTGATATTTTATACTTAATTGACACTCTTTTCTCTACAAAACTTTCTTAAATTTTATTATAGAGGAAATTTTTTAATTTTTAAAATTTCTTTTTCAATTTTTTATTAGTTACTTTCTTTAAAATTTGGAACAGAATTTACCTAGGTTTTCTATTCTCTTAAGCATTGACTGAGAGTTGATTAGCCAGGCACTGCTAACCACCTGCTCAGCTTTGCCTCCTCTGCATTGCTAACAAGTCCCTCATTTCCTTCATTCTTTCATGAGCTTCAGAGTTCAGTGATCCCTTCCCAGCTAGAGAAGTGAATCTCAATTTCCACAAGTTAAAGATGCAAGTTCATTATCCTTGGCTAAAGAATAGACTGGTAAACTCTTTGTGAACAATGACTGAGCTACATCAATATGTATCAAGATGTGATGACATCCTTGTACCACTGAATAACCACCACTAGGAATGACTAGCCTCTGGACTCCTGAGGAAATTAGTTGTGACAATGCTTAAGTAACCCTTGTGGGAGTACATGAGTACATGCTGACACAGTATCCTAAATGCCATATTAAATAAACAACCCACCTAGTTTATGTGAAGTGTATATTGGTATTGCAACATGAACAAGGAAAAAACTGATATACTGTTCTCAAACTTATGGACTACTTGAAAGAGTAAAGAGAGGATTCCCCCTAAGGTTAGTGGAGTCACAACAGAGTGTTATTATCTCCAGTTACATAAGATGGTATGCTACTCACCATGATTGAACCCCAAATTGGGGCATACACTAACGCTGAAAATACTCGGTGGGGGAATTGGTTTTCATGCATCATTATTATACCCAAAATGAGGTTTATGATTGCAATCAGAACTTGGACAACCTAGACACAGTAAAATGAAACATTATCACCACAAAAATGATGTCTGTACTATGTGCTATCAAACCACTAAGTTGCCTTCATCCACACGTTTAATATACACAGATGAATTTTGAAATATTATTCTGACAATAGTTTTCATATACAGATGGGATGTACTAGCATATATATTTCCCTTGTAATCTCTCTCTCTCTCTCTCTCTCTCTCTCTCTCTCTCTCTTTCTCTCTCTCTCTCTCACACACACACATTTATTTGTATCAGTAACTTCAAATTTAGAGGGAATTTATGGAGGTAGGTACTCAGCTTGTAATCAGTTAGACTAAGGGGATATTTGAGTTAAGGGCAGGGAATCATTGGGAAGGTGCATAGGAGTGCAAGACAAGAGTCTACAATCCTGTATCATCAAACTGCTCACATTAAAGCATGATTTGTTCCCAGAGCCAAAGCTGGGGATCTAAGGCTGTGGTTCTCAACCTGTGGGTCTTAATTACTTTGGGGGTTCAATGACCCTTTCTCAGGGATCACCTAAGACCATTGGAAATATAAGACATTGACATTATAATTTATAATAGTAGCAAAGTCACAGGTATGAAGTAGCAACCAGATACTTTTATGGTTGGGATCACCACAGCATGAGGAAGCGAGTTAAAGGTCCACAGCATTAGGAAGGCTGAGAAGCACTGAGCTCTGGGCTAAGCTCTCAGAGGAGGTAGGATTATGGAGGTGTTGTGGAAGATAGGGACAATGTGATCACTGGAAATCCGAAAAGCCCCAAACAGAATAAAACTCAACGCTTTTTAAATTTAATTTTGTGTCTTAACCATTGGTATACTAGTCTCATTCAAAACTTGGACTCTCTTAAAGTGGTACATTTTTGAATATACCATAATTAAATATTTGGAGAGCATGTGAAAGAAAAGCATTATTATTTGCCAAAATTGTGTGATATTCTGAAATGTAATTTAAAATTAGAAATGCCAGCTTCTGACTGATCTGTGTTGCTTTAATTTGATCCCATTTCTATGGATTCTTGGGCTTCTTCAGCTAGTCGTGATTTGGAGCCTAGTTAGCAAGCAGAGGGACTCATAATAAACAGTACTTCAGCAGCAAAAAGAATGTTGACATATTTAAGATATACAAATTCCACATGAACATAAAAGATACATCATGAAAAAAATGATCATTTTCCAATATTTATAAGAACTAGAACAGTAAAGTAGAAAAGAAACTGCCTGCAGCAACTGCAGGGGTTTGGAAGGTTGTGCCAGTGAACCGTCTGCATTTAGTGATCTTTAACCTGTGTAGCATGTAATTCCTTGAAATTCCCTATTTTTTTTTCCGGCACAGTCTTCTGCAGACAGAAGAATGCGGAAAATAGGGGATTTCTCATTATCTGACCAGCAGGGGAAGGAAAAGCACTAGAAACTTCTGAGAACAATATGGGTTTCCCTGCCCCTGGGCAGGCCTGGGACTAGAGCACAGCAGCAGCTTGCCTAGGTTTCTGTCTGCACTGAAATGGATGGGTCATCTTGGATAACACACAACCTAGAATGTACCTGAAGTTTCTCTATTTGAAACATAATTAAATTGAAAATCTGATGTGGCAGAATAACATATCCGTTTTCAAATGATAGATTTGAAAATCAAATGCTAGTGACCATGGGAAGTGTTGAGAGACCATGAAGTTAGTGGAACAGAGCACTTGCGTTAGATTTTTTTATTTGTTAATCCTTTAGATATTTACAGAATCATTCTCCCCTCAGATCCAGAAATGTCTTACCCCGAGGTCTTTGGGTTCCCCCTTCAAGAATTTCTCTGCGTGCTCTTTCCACAGTTGTGATTTTACAACAGACCTCTCTAAAGGCAGAGCACCTCCAGGGGCCACCTCTATGGTGGTCTGTTCTAGTCCTTGCATGGTTGCCACGGCAACAGAAACAGTGCTGAAATAAAAATGAAATTCTGGATGAACCCCTGGAAATGACTCAATGTCGGGTTCCTGATTATGGGTAAATTCTGAACTAAACCCTCCCATGTTAACACAAAAAGTTTAGCATAGATAAACTACAAAAATAGCTTTAATCTCTTGGTAAGAGAAGCTCTCCTGTTTCTATTTTCTTAGCCTTATTTTTGAGTGTTCATAATTTTTTTAGATAGCCATGGCTGTTTTGGACATCATTTTCAAATAGATTATTGGAGCCTTTGTACAAGCTGAATTTATTTCCATTGACAGCAAAGAAACCCATCCCTCTTCTCCCATGGTCTCCGGCTGTCATCAGATACAACTCCCCCCTGCTCTATACTACTCACCCTGCAATGCAAGAGAGGATTCAACCTGCCTTTGGTACTTCCTTTTCGTGCTCCAAAGGCAAAGGTGTTCCTAAGGGAACCTAAGCTGTAGAATTGTCTTCTCTATTTCAGTTTATTCTTTGTTACAAAGGGCCTCTGCCGTGCCTCTCAGAAATACCTTCAGACCTCTGCGGTGTGCTGAGTTCTTGGATGTCTATTAATATTCTCCTCATGAGGCAATTACTAACGAGGAAGAATAAAGAGAGGAACCTAAAGTGTTGAGCCTCTCTTTTGTCAAATAGAAAACCCACACAGACACAGCCTAAATTCCAAGTTTGTTGGTAATTGATGGTTGTCGAGAAATGAAATATGAGCAGGGAAAAGCCTGGCCTAAGACCCGATAATCTGGAGTCTACTTCTAGCTCTTTCATTAAGATGTGAATTTCTGGCTACTGTCTCTGGGTTACCGTGACAGTGCCTGTAAAGAGCGCATTGGGCACAATTGGTCCAAGCTTCTTTCTGATCTTCATACTGCTAAAAGTTTGCCCTGTGTCTTCCACTGATAAACATCTGCATCAGCAACTTCAGCTCATGGTGTATGTGTCCCCTAAATGAAGCCAGAGATGCTTGGAAACCTAGTCCAGGTCACAGTCTGTCTTGGGAGCAGACTAAGCATATCTGGTTGGTAGCTCAGGCTCCATCATTTTCTGCATCTCCACTAAGTCTGCATGGAATAGATATTGCTAACTGATGGATTATCGAGATAATATGTAGGAGTCAGAAATGAATATAATGGTAGAAGATTATTAAACGTGTGCAAAATTCGCAGCCAACAATCTAAGGTGTGACCTTTGTCTTTTATATTCCTTTTTAAATGTTATTTTATTTTTGAGAATGTCATAACTGAGTATTGTATTTACATCATTTACACCCCACCCTCTCTACCATTCAACTTTTTCCCATGTTCCCCACAGTCTTAAATATTTATGATCTCGCAGGGAGGTGGTGTCGCACACCTTTAATCCCAGCACTTGTAGGCAGAGGCAGGTGGATCTTTGTGAGTTCAAGGCCAGCCTGGTCTACAAGAGCTAGTTCCAGGACAGGCTCCAAAGCTACAGAGAAATCATGTCTCGAAAAACCAAATAGAAATATTTATGATCTCTTCTTCTTTATTATTGTTATATATGCATGTGATTATATAGAATATATCAATATACAATATGAATATATATAAACATACAACCTGTAGGTCCATTTAGTGTTTCTCATATGTATATTGTTTAGGGATAACCTCCTGGGATTGGATAACCCATCTGGGAGTATACTGTTTGAGAAGACAGATTCTGCCTCTCTTAACAGTCAATAATTGTCTATAGTTCTTCATCTAGGGGTGAATATGGCAAGCTATCCTCAAGGGTACAAAAGTGGCACTTATATCTTGGGGGTAGCCAAGCACTGTGTAAATGGCCTTACAGAATATTCAAAGGAGGAAATTAATGTCTGCTACTATTAAACCTAGCCACCTGCCTGGTGAGGTCATAGACCCTGGAGGAGAAAATATTGCTGCCAATTTACCAAGCGTTTGTCTTTTCATTGTCCTTATTCTTTGTATCAAAAACTGCCTCCCAAGGTGCGTTTAGATGTGCACTCAACTCAAGTTCAAAATACTAGTGTGTGTGTAGTGATCTCATCTTTCCATCTAGATGTCCTGTATTCATCCAGTACATTATATATACTAGTGTGTGTGTAGTGATCTCAT